>NC_136908.1:4715165-4732665 GCF_949606895.1 Notothenia rossii | reverse complement strand
CACTCAACTCTTTAAAGTGGAACTAGACTGAGGCCTCTCTTGTAACACAAATTATACAAATACAAAACACATGTGAGCACTTGCAAAAATGTCCCAGCACACTTAGCTTTTCACAATCACTCGCAGTTATGAATCAGACTCACTCACTCTCTCTCACACACACACACACACACACACACACACACACACACACACACACACACACACACACAGTAGCTGTGTCATCATATGAAAGTATTTCTAAGCTAGAAGTACATTTACATTTACATATCATACTTGTTTATATTCATAAATACGATTACAGTCGTATTTTAATGTACACGTAGTTTTATCATTACATTCTCGCACAAAGGAGGCTCGTTCTTTAGATCTATGGAGGGAGCGTGTTCATTGGCTGGCTGAGAAGGAGGAGATTCATCTGATTGGCTCACAAGAGGGAAGTCAAATGTTTTGCTGCAATGCAGAGATTTAGGACACTTTTGACTGATTCACAAAGAGAAACGAATGGTCTGCCCTAATGGCTGAACACAGGGACCGGGTGTATTCTTTACAAAGGGAAGGTCATGTTGCCTCCATGTAATCCCATACTCTTAAATATATTTAACGGTTAGAACTTCACCAATCTTCAGCCATCTGTTTTACTGTTACATCACTCCAGTTATTTTCCTAATTTCTCCAACGAATCTTTCTATGACCCATAATGTTTACCATCCTTATTTCTGGGAAAGTCACAAGAACAAATCTCAGCTATTTCCTAAACATTTTCAGCCATCACTGGGTGTATTGGATGTCTGTTTTTCTGTAAAATATACAGTAAACCTTCCGGGTTGACATTAAATCTAAAATAACTGAAATTCAATTGAACGCTAAACAAATGTTTGCCTCTGGCGCTCACACAAATGACTTGACTGGAGTGTTTTATTCCAGTGCAACCTCAACAGCTCAAGGGACTCAAATGCTTTATTTGTACTTTATTTGTATTTATGCAAACTAGCTACAGCTTAGTTTTGTCAGACAACTCACGTGTTTCTTAATATGTTTATTAGAAGCAGCATATAGTTTGGCGTCTAGGCTCTCGGGCCTCATCACTCCACAGATTTACAAAGAACATTGAGTGATGATTAGATAACTAACCCCCGAGCCTACAGGTGGAAGCTGGGGTGGAGCTGGGGTGGTGGTGGGGGGGGGTCAGGTGAGCAGCAGCAACATGAAACACAGCAGCAGGAACATGAACGTAGCGATAGCAAGTGAACACAGCGGTGGCAGCATAGCGAGGCAGAGGCAGGAAGACCTGGCAGCTTAAATAGAGCTCCATGTTTAGGAGAATGTGTTTGGTTGGTTGTAAGAGGGACGAGGTGTGTCACGTGTTAATGTATCATTGGTGCTCGAGTTGACTGCTTGAACTAGCTCGCAGGCTTCACCCCATTTTTGGCAAGGGAAATCTTGAGTTTCCAACAAGCTAATGGAGGTAGCTAGCAACTTATACAAAGCAAGAAAGGCCATCGCTAGGCGGACATGTATAGCAACGTAAAAATGTTTGCCATCAACAATGGCTGCTGCCTCGTGCCTGTAGCTATGCTAATCTCACTGTTACGAGACATTTTCCCTCAAGTCGTAACATTTCAGCTAGCTTAGACGCTTCTCTGTTCACACAAATGGGTTCACTTTTCAAGGTCAAATATTCCAATTGTAAAGTTACAACCAGAGGACAGTTAGCTTAGCTTGTGAAGCACAAAGACTTAAAGCAGCGGAAAAAAGTTAGCTAGGTTTTATCAACAATGCTTGATCAGTCATTAAAAGCTGTAACGAATTTGCTTTCTGTGTGTTTTCCTTCTTTGTGCTAAGCTAACCACCTCCTAGCCTTTGAACTAACTCTCTCCCATGTTGATCCGATGGAATAGATAAGTTTTGAAGTTGGCCGTTACTAACAGCTTCAAACTGTTCAGCTGTCTGCCATCATTCACGTTCACAAACAGGTGAGCACTTGTAAACAAACATTAACCACCAAGGCTTCCTCTTCAACCTTTTGCAAATTGATTTTAGATCTGAGCTGAGTGCATCAAGTTCCTCGCCCTCCACCGACTATCAAAGCGTTTCCTCTCTGACATTTAGGGAGGAAGAAGAAAAAGGGGCGATAGCAGGACATTGGGAGAGAAAAGAGGACAGAAGGCTAGTGTAGCTTTTCATGTGAAACAAGAATGAATAATGGAGGCAGGTTTGCCCTTTCAGAGAAATACCGTTGCTGTCCTTAGGCCATAATTACTGTCCTGATTATCCGCACTCAACGCTGTACTAGTGGCCCCTCCTGTTGCTACAATTTCTTGATTATATGTTTCTGTTTTTCTGCATTTATGTGTGTCCGACTGTTAATAACATTTCCAGTTTTATGCACAGACACAGTTGAACATATCCAATGTACGTATACCAACTGTAATAATGTGGAAATGTAATGACTTAAAGTAAAACTTAATACAAAATTAATTAAAACCTCAATTTAGTTAATGAAATACTAAAAATAGTTTTTTTCTGAATAATTTAGCTTTGATTTATTACAGACTGCTGGTTTAATTATGACATGCTTAATTTATGTCATTTTTCCACAAGAAATAGTCATTACAAATGTGAAGTTGAATGTCAAATGATTATTTCCTGTTGCCCAATGAAACTGTAGCATTGATGTAAAGCTAAGCTAATCACGAAGAGAGCCATGTACTGTAGACGTCATGTTCAAGGCCAGATAAGGCTATTCTAACCTAATTAAGTGTCCTTTTAATAAAAGACATAATCATTCTGATAAGATATTGATTTAGTGAGCACGTGTGAAATGCTTCAGCCACTGAGCAGCACATCAGTATTCTCAGCATGCTGGAGGCCGTCTGAGACATTCATCACCTGCCTGACTCATACTTATGATAGAGAATAAAGTGAGTGGACAGCGTGCTGTAATCTTTCTTTAAAAGCCACACAACTGGTTCTGGATTTGGCTTTTGAGGAACTACTGCACACACACTAACACATGCAGAGGGGTCAGTTTGATCTGGGTTTGTAAAGTGTATTTCTCTTTTGCTAGAAATCCACATTCTAGCATATGGACACAATAACACCTGTGCATATTGTTTATTAATTGAATTCTCTCTGTATCAGCATCACATTGGCTTCTCTCTTGTCCCTCTAGCTGGACCATGTGGACCCAACAACAAACCCTGTGTTGGTTTAATGCCATTGCTGCTTTTTCAAACTGTCCCATTGTCGTTTAAGTGGTATCAATCTTTTAATCTAACTCTCAAAAGGAAAGGAAATTAGCCTATTTCCCCCCCAAAAAAAATCTAATACCTGTGAAATCCATGTTTATTTGAGTAAATTAGAAGCAAATTGCTTTGGAAATATATAATTAAGAATGATGGTCTGACAAACTGATTAGTCATTTGGGGAATTTAGGACACATGTGCAATGTCTGGGGAAATGTGGTCGTAAAAGTGCGTCAGTGTGCACAGCTCACCTGGACAACGTGAAATAAAAGAATGGCATCAATCCCATGTCCAATGTTATTCAAACACAGCGTTTTGCCAGTCATCACTGCCTCAAATAAAGAATAAGCGTGACCTCCTCCTCCTCCTCTTCCTCCGCCTCCTCCTCCTCCCAAAATCTACGTCCCTCCCTTTCCTTCCTCTCTCCTCCCTCCTCTCACCCTCCTTCCTTCCCTTGTTTCAGTTCAACTCCACCCCCATCCTTCCCCTCCATCCCTTCCTTTCTGCCTCTCTCTACTTCTGCATGTCACACTGCAGCAGTAGGACGATGGACGGGTCGGACTTGGCGGCTTCTTTGAACTCGTCCAGGCTGATCTCATCGTTGTGGTCCTTGTCCATCTTGGAGAAGATCTTGTCCACACGCTGCTGAGGGGTCAGCCCATCCTCGTTCATCCGCATCATGATCACAGTACCGACCATCTTGTAGATGGCCTGAGGAGAAGGAGAGAAACAATAAATGTGAGATTTTGTCGTTAAATGTATGTCAAAAAGAAAGGATTTCACCTAAAGGAGCAGTCAGGGATGGATTACTGAACGTACTCTAGGGCTGCTCAATTAATCGTATTTTAATCGGGATTACGATTATGGCTTGCAACGATTACGAAAACAACGTAATCAAAATAAAACGTTTTTTTTAAAATTATTCTTATTACTTTTTTTTTTTTTTTTTTTTCAATTGAATTATACTTAAAGTTCAGGGTAATCAACTGTTAAAAACATACTGTTCAAAAAAATATTCTCCAATAAATTGATGTTTTCAAAGTCAATGAATAATCGCAATTACAATTATTGACCCAAATAATCGAGATTATGATTTTTGCCATAATCGAGCAGCCCTAACGTACGCCCTGTCAGGTGCCCTCCTGGCCTTTACTTATAAAATGTACCAAGCACGAATTGACTCAAAAAGAGACAAACAAAAAAAGAATGACACCGGAGGGACACACAAACTCTACGAAAACACCAAAACAGCTGTAATCAAACACAAAGATACCCACAGCAACATTTTGGATACACCAAATGGCCACAAGAAGACACACAATCATCACAACAATTCACAAAATGACTACAAAGGCATGCAAAACGACTACAAGAAGAGACCAAATGACACAAAATGACCACAAGTAGACAGGAAATGACTACAAGTAGACAGGAAATGACCACAAGTAGACAGGAAATGACTACAAAGAGATGTTGAATGACCATAAAATGACAAAAAATGACCACAACGAGGCCCACCCCAAAAGTCTGTCATTTTGGCCATTTTGCATATCCGTACACAAGGGATAACTCGTATTCTGCCTATAGAACCAGTAAAACCTCACACACGAGTTCCTACATTGAATATTCTGCGGCACACACTGGTTCCCTCCAGGCAAACACAAACCTCGATGATCTCCAGCATCTCCTGTCGAGTGATCTTCCCATCTCCGTCCAGATCGTACATGTTGAAGGCCCAGTTGAGTTTCTGCTCGAAGCTTCCCCTGGAGGTGATGGACAGAGCGCAGATGAACTCTCTGAAGTCGATGGTCCCATCGCCGTTCTTGTCAAACGTCCGAAATGCATGCTGGGCGAACTTTGATGCGTCACCGTACGGGAAAAACTGAGTGCCAAAAGAGAAAAAAGAGTTGACGGATAAAGCATCAGTTGTATTGGGCTTGATTGCTCTGAAAGACCCTTTTGAGTTGGACCCTCAGCTGTGAACATGATTACATGGTTTAGGTTTTCTGCCCGGTCTGAATACATGTTGCTTGTGTGGAAAATCAATGCTTGCATGCTGGTGTATTCTTCCCACTCTCACGACCAATCATCCTCAAGTACAACAAAGCCTACAGCAATCTTCTGGTCCTTGTGGTCGAATGGTTCACAAAACCCAACACATCTAAGAATTCATCTTTAACTTAAGTGTGAATAACAACGCTTATGCTGTGTCCAACTGCACAGGAAATGTTCTTAGTTGAAGGACACATTTTAAAGATGAAGTGCTGCAATTTGGGGACTTTAAAATGAAACTTTACTGTAATTCACAAAAACAGGTACAGGAAAAACAGTCCTGCCTTCTGCAATAACACTTTTCAACACCTCACTTCTTGCTGGCAGATAACTCTTCTTATAAAATACCTGTAGTATTTTTGACTATCCAGATTATTTTATATTGTTTTGTTGATATTGCTTATTCATTTTTTCATTTTATTTGTAATTCTTAATTATCTTTTCCACTTTTTTAAGTATTGTATTATAAAGTCTGAACACACTTCTGCGACGAAATAATTTCCCATATTGGGATCAATAAAATATCTATCTATCTATGCGTGTGGTGCGGTGGGTTGTGTGTGGGTGTTCAGATCAGGGGGCACAGGTTCAAACCCCACTGCAGTCAGCATGTCGTTGTGTCCCTGAGACACTTCACCCCAAATTGCTCCTGTGGGGATTGTCCACAGTATTGAGTATGGAAGTCGCTTTGGATAAAAGTGTCTAACAAGTGACATGTAATGTAAACTCTCTCTCTCTCTCTCTCTCTCTATCTAATTACTGTTGAATTTCAATCCATACACACACTAACAATATTACGCCAATAACGTGTAGATTTGCAGCCTGATGTAACGAAGCACCATTTTTTAAATTGCATGATCAAAGCTGACATATCCGGCAGTGGCTCAGTCAGTAGGGGCTTGGGCTGTGAGTCGTAGGGTTGCCGCTTCAAGTCCCAGACCAGACCTAAATATAGAGTGTGGACTGCTACTTGGAGAGGTCCCAGTTCACCTCCTGCTCTGCTGTGGTGCCCTTGAACACCCCCCTTCCCCCCTCGCTCCCATTGCTCCCCGGGCGCTGTGCACTAGCTGCGCACTGCTCCTAGTACTAGACTCCTGGTGCTAGGATGGGTTAAAAGCAGAGAACAGATTTCACTGTGTGTGCTGTGTGCTCTCCATTAAAGAGGGTTTCATCCCTCTCCTATATTATTATTATATATTGCAAATATTCCGGTTTGTATTTGTATGATATACTATATATATATATATTGTCCGAAGGAGTTACAGGCATACACAGAGGTTTATCCCCCAACCCCAAAACCCAACAATGCTGTGAGTCATCTACAAGGTCACTTTTGATATAACTATGTGGAAATTACAACTTCCACTGCCGGCCATTGCTATGAAAAACACTGTGTCACCCCACAATGTGTACATGCCCTAGCCCTTGCTTATTACTGCATATTAAACCCCTGTGATTTCACTTTCTTTCCTCCCCCCACTCACCTTAACATAGAGCTGCTGAAACTCCTCCAGGTTGAGGATGCCGGTGGGACAGTCTTTGAGGAAACCTTTGTACCACTGCTTCAGCTCAGCCTCGTTGAACTCGGTGTTCTTGGTCAGGTCATCCAGAACCTCCGGGGCCAGCTTACTGTTGTGTTTCCCCATGATGCTTCACCTCTCTGGGGGGAGGAGGGCAGAGAGAGAGAGGGTGAGGAGGTGCTAGACAAACCACAGCAACAGCAGGAAAGCCTTGTGTTGTTGAAACAGCACAGGGCTCAGGTGGGACGCATGTAAACAAGGAATTACCTGCGCAGGTGCCCTCAGAGGAGAGAGGTGTTGTCTATATGTGGCTTTGCCTGACACAATATATCTGATTTGGTTGGACATGTAATCCTACCGTCTAACATGTCTTCTTCTCATATGCCTTGTTTTTTCTGCTGCTGCAATGCAAACACTTACTCATCTATCTATATATGCTTTTTTCAATGAAAACCTTGAAAAGTGAACCTATTTGACCGCTGACAGATCCAAATTAAATACATTCATTTAGCTTTTCTGGAAGTTCAAACTGAAATGTATGCAGATGGTAAAGTTACTGTATGAAGCTAGAAAAGCAGAAGTAACTGAGAAATTAAAGGCAGTGCTGTATACAATATATATCGCTGCCATGTGTTTCGAAGACACACTGTGCTCATTATGGAGGGTTACAAGCCGTTTTTAGACTGGTTCTTATATCTAGGAATCTTTAAGATATGGCACTCATCAAGACACTTTGGCACACTCATGCAAAGAACATCCAGACACTCTACGAAGCCATTCAGGTGCTGTACAATTGTACAATTAGCATTTTGTTGTGAAGGCAGCACAACAGCTCAGTTTCCTATTTCCACGTAAAGAAATATAAATAATCCAGCCTAGAAGTTTGAACTAAATCAACAACTCCACAGCTTCCCTTTGTCGATATCAGTTGCCTGCTTTCAGTTGTTTTCGGTGTACACGTTCCAATTAGCTGTAACGCTAATCCTGGTAAATGTACTGTACATGCACTATAATATATAAAAAAGAAAATCTGCATTTGACAAATGTAATCATCTGTTTGAATGGTGTGTTAACATGTTGAGTTAAAGCAGTTCACATACAAATTGTCCTGCTACAAAAGCTCTATCAATTTTTTTAATGACTCATATAATTCCTGCGAGCTAAGATCGTAATAGCATCATTGCTTTGTTGGCTAATAAAATGACCCATTAGTCTGCCTGGCTCCACACACACACACACACACACACACACACACACACACACACACACACACACACACACACACACACACACACACACACACACACACACACACACACACACACACACACACACACACACACACACACGGCTGGGCAACACTGCAGTGCCCTAATGACGCCACCTCTGTCTGACACACCACCCACACACACACACACACACACACACACACACACACACACACACACACACACACACACACACACACACACACACACACACACACACACACACAGACACACACACACACACACACACACACACACAAACACACACAAACACACACACACACACAGCTGAGCACCACTGCAGTGCCTTCATGACGCCACCTCTGTCTGACAGCTTTCACACTTTGACACCAGGTCAAGTCGAGCCTAGCCACCACAAATCCTCCTAAATAGCAGAGAGAGAGTGTAGGGGCAGTTTAGAGGCGGAAATATCACCTAGTGAGTCATCCATAGTAACTAGAATCCAAGTCACCGCAAAGTGCACACATTGTATTCCCATGAGAGAACAGGAGGTGTTGTACAAGAGCTGAGCTTAGAGGAAAAGCAATAAAGCAGAGACAAGACATTCTTTATCTTGCTTTGGAAAGGTCACCTGTGATCTCTCCAAGTTAAAATACAAAATTGAATGTTTTTCTTTGTCAGAGACGAATCCTGCTGTTGTGCGTGCCTGGATGACGGGTGTAAAAGCAGGTGCGTCCAGCTGGGCGTCATCACTGCAGTCCTGAACAATACAAACATCTTCCAACATCGTCATAGCTGGAAATAGCTTCAGCTTTTATCGTGTTTTTAACAGAACCCAGCGTGAGTCAACCATCAAAAGGCAATTGAAAGTGTTTAATTTCCACAAAGGACCGGTTCCCTTCAGAGGAATGACTCACTGTTTTTCCGAGGTAAAGTTATTCTAACAAGCCATTTGTCTAACAGGCAAGCACTCTGATTGTTTGATTTTCAGACAAATAATCTGAAATATCCAAAGGACAACATGTTAAAGTGAAAACACTTATTTCCAATATGCTGCCAAGCAAGAAAATGAAGCACAAGACAATTAATATAAAAAATAAATAAACAAAAAGTGCTGATTTTATATTTATGTCACCAAAATAATGGAAAAAAACATTTAATGTTATGTTAATTTCACAAGTTACCCCGTTGCCGAGAAAGATCTTGTTCTGACTTTAATGAGCTACTCTCGAACTTAACAAGGACAAATCATGCCTGCACCTCTTTTCACCCTCTGTCTGAAACCAGAGCCCAGTCTGCTCTGATTGGTTAGCTGGCCGGTTCTGTTGTGAAGTACAATATGTTGGAGCGCTAGCCAATAGAAGTGCAAGTGTTGTGGAGGTAAACAAAGAGTCCAATGGATGGGAATTTAGCCTTTACAGACCATTTACATGTGATGTGTCGGTCGCGAACGAGCAGATTCTTTTGAACTGCTCTTTGGTACGAACGAGGGGAACCGAATCGTAGCTACTTGGTGAGAGCCGTTCTTTTTATCGTTCAATCGTTAGTCCGCACTCACTGCCCCTACTCTGATTGGTAGGTTTCAGTACGAGGAGTGAGAGGGGGTGGGTCTTAACAGAATACGCGCGAGAGAGAGAGAGAAGTCATAACAAGTGGTACAGGACAGGTAGACGAATTGTTTTTCGGATGGAAAATGAGCGCGAAAACGCAGTTGGATGCACTTCAACCAAAACCCAGGCAGTGATAAAGCGCACCCTTTGAGAAAGGCAAAGTATATCCTTTAAAGCAGGGTCAACAAATAATCTCCATCGTCACTTAAAAACACAGTATCTAATATTAAGAGTTGCGTGAATTTAATTTTACTTACTTAACACATACAGAGGGTAAATTCAAAGTAGTACATTTACTGACATGAATGACATGGATATGGCGCCACCTTGTGTCATGTTTACAATGCAGATTATTGACATTAGGTCTGGCAATACAGTCAATCATTATCCTGGTGATTATTTCCCACATAAACCTAGTAATAAACCCCGCCCCTTTTTAAAAAAACGGCTCTTTTGAACGGCTCTTTTGAACGGCTCTTTTGAACGGCTCTTTTAAAGGAACGTAGCCATAAGATCCGGCTCCCTTCAAAGAGCCATAAATCCCATCGCTACTTACAACATCCTTTATAACACACTACAGGAAAGGGAGAACCCCAGAAAGCATATTAGGGCCTCTTTAAAGACGTGATGTGTAGGGAGATGCTGTTCAACGACATGGCATCGATGTAAAAAGACAAGACAAAAGATTCCAAAACATACACACAAATATGTGCTTAGAGACATGTACACACACAGTATCCTATTAACTAATGCAGCATGGAGGTAGACGTTGTTGCACTACCAAGGTGTTCATGTTGTGATGACCTACCATTTTCCCCTGAGAGGAAGGAGGTCACTGAGGTGGGATCAATGCACTGAAGGTGTTTCACTCCCCTCGCTGTCATGTGTATAAGTCTTTGCCTCGAGCCGCAGACATTGAAAATGAAAGTTTAACTATCTCTGAATCATTGATGGTGTCCTTTCAGCCAGCTCTGTAAATCACTGGCTGCATCAACAAAGACAAACACAAGCGTCCCAACTCATGCCACAAGCGCTGGGTTTGTTTTAGCACACACACACAAACACACAAAACTCCACAGAGTTCATGTCACGCCTCTTTCTGCAGCAGATGAGATTTTATCCCTCTGTCAGGGAAGCAAACGGAGCAGATAATAGACTTTCCTGTGACCAGCCAGGCGAGAACGCACACTGGAAAATAAATCTAAATCAACACTGCTCACGTCAGAAAACAGGCAGCCCGTTGGTTTATTTCGAATTGTTCCCAGATCTAACGCCAGTCAGGTGCTAAAGTCTACAGCAGCTCATCTTACTGAGTCAGGAATTGGAAGCTATCATTATTTTTCTCGCACCAATGCGATGCTTTCAGAGTACAGATAAACTCAAATGGTGCCTGCAATGAAGATGATAATTCTTAACTAATTGCTTTAACAAATGCTTGTCATATCGTAGACAATGTGAATGCATTAAATATGGGCTCTTTGAGTACCTGTTGATGTAGACTGGATCCAGGCATCTGAGTTCCTGTTAACGACTGCAGTTGCTTTAATGATTTAAAGGTCACCTATCATGCTATTTTTAGGCAATAGCATAGGTCTCAGATATATACAAGTATATAAAAAACATGTCTATGAAGCACCCATTCTAGCCATGCCTCATATCCCTCTATTTCACTTCCTGTTTCAAAAGTGCTGATTTTATGTATAAAGCTTGAAATAAAAAAGGAGGGGGCTGAGCTCATGTGGGACCCGGCAGCTACTGTCTAAACTAAATGCTGCCGTGATGAAACGCCATATCATGGATTATCAAGGATTCTCTCTGAAACAGTATGGAGCTCAAAGGCTTTCTCTCTTGCCGGTTATACCACAAGGTGACTTCCTTTTTACTTCCTGCTTCTTCACACACATGCTCTCCAGTACAGGTTAGCTCTGAGTGTTAGCGATACTAATGTAAACAACGACCGTATTACGTCCAAAACAGTCGGGCATTGTTTCTGATAGCAACGTTTCTGATTGGGCCGTGGGTCCACATTTCAGATATTACGTCATATCGGACGCAAATCTGGATCAGCTCCGTTGTTCCCCCGTTTTTAGAGATTTGGGTATGAACGAAAAGAGAGAGGGTTTTATTTTCTGACGCTGCGTGAGTTCCCTGACACACCGGGGACACATCTTTATGTATGAAAGACATCAAAAAGTGCATTTTGCATGATAGGTCCCCTTTAAGGTCTGTTGTTGTGCTAATGGGGATGTTACATTTTTTAACCTGCCATAAAAAGAGCCACATCCACGGAAAAAAAGCTACAGGAAACATGTCAGAGAATTGGCACCAATTGTGGATAATATCTACGCAGCGTTACAGGTTTATTCTAAGTTGACTTAAAAATGATGAGAGCTACACTAATCTACATTCTCATAAGAACAATGGATCAAATGACTAGATCTAAAATGTGAAAGAACCCACCATAGAGATGTATTACCCACCTCTGCAGTTCTCCTCAGGTTTATTGAGCGTGTTGGCACCTTTCAGCGTGTTGTTTTGGTTTTGGTATTCCCCATTGTAATAATTGTTGGAATAAACAGAATCATTTTGATGTTTAGCATGTGCAGAAATAGCCTGGTATCTTTTTCCAATCAACAGCTTTAGGACAACAACACCCAACCGAGTTTTAAATGTAAACCCATAACAACCTTTCAAAGCATTTCATCCCAGAGGAAACCATATGGGCTCCTACGTGCCAGTGCATTCATAGCCACTGCCTCAAGTGCTGAAATGAAATAGCTTTATTCCCAAAACACTTAATTTTCTGCACCCCACACCCATCCAAATGGATCAATCGGCCTGGTAACGTGCTCTTGTTGTGCACGTCTTTCACAGTCCGTCCACGTCACTACATGGACAACAGGACATCACACACTCTCTAAAACTCTACACACACATACACACTCATACATTGACAGGACTATTAAATAATATAAGAGCAGAAAGTGGGAAAAGATCAAGAGGATGTGTGTGAAAAGGGGAAACACGGTAGGGAGGATAACTCCCTCTGGATTCACACCTCCGAGCGAGGAGACAGATGGACGGACAGGGAGAGGGATGAGGAGGGGAAAGGGGATGAAGATGGAAGACGGGAGGCAGCAGGCAGATAAGCAGAGTTTGTAGAAAATGGTTTCAACAGGCGTTCAATAGAGAAGGACGTCTCTAATGGAGGGCTTTCTACGCATGTTCATTCCAGCCATCAGACTGAGAGTAAACACTGAGTGAAATCTGAGTTGTAAATGCGTGGGAGGCTGTGTGTCACTGTGTTTCCTAGCACTGCACGACGGCAATCTAGGTGGTTGGATAAGAGAGTCAAACATGGTTGTGTGTCAGAAGAAATGAAGCTTACATTCAATGGCAGTTTGCTCAAAGCTCTTGGCCATGAGTGATATACATTAAAGAGAGTGGTTTTTCTCACAGTGACATCTGAGGATTTACAATTCCTATAATAGGAAGCGACATAGTTTCAATATGCCTGTTTTGTATAACTCAAAAAAGCAAGATATGAAATCTGGAAAATGACATTGCAGTATTTTTTGAGGGATTTCAGGTCTTGCCGAAATAAAAAATCGTATTGCATCAAAACAACAATTCAGTCCCGGGCATAATTCATACTTCACAAAACAAAAAAACTAAACAATCGGTAAGATTATAAATATTGCAAATAACTAAACCTCTTGCGAATGGTTTGTGGTTTACTTTTTCATCACTGTCACGTGCGGCTGTACAAAATGTCATTTCTTTAGATTAAAGGTGGGGTAGGTACGTTTGAGAAACCGGCTCGAGATACACTTGTTGTTATATTCCATGGAATGCTCTTAACATCCTAATAGCAATGAATATCTGAAGAGCTTTGAAAAAAAAATCCATTAAAAAATATCATCTGTGGAAGCCGTGGCGCTGTAAAAAGCACGACCAATACTCTGAGCCGGCCCGGCTAAAATAACTGTATGACCTACCTGCCTGTCAGCCTTCCCATCTGTGCACACACTTATCTCGTGCCCTCATTGGTCATGTGCGCGTTCGTGTGTGTTGGAGGAGGGGCTCTGTGAGGAAGTAGCAGATTTGTTTCTTGCGCACTCAAGCTGGTTTCTCCAAAATTACCTACCCCACCTTTAACTATTCAGGTTAGCTATTTAAGTTTGTGGTTGAACGTTCATATATCCGTCGTCATATTTTATGAGGGGTTATATTAATAATATCATACATTTTTTGTGACGACACAAACAATTCCTAGTTCCTGCTTGTGAAGATTCGGTTAATTTCTCTATAAATGTAATATAATTAACTTCATTTTGGCCTGTTGGACAAAACAAGACATAAAACAATACCAGGAGGTTCTGATGGTCTTTATTTACGATTTGGTGATACTTGACCAGCGCCTGTTCGAGGCAACAGATAGACGGAGATTCGTTGTTTTTACGTTCGATAACAGATAAAGAAAACCGTCTTCATTTGAAGCCCAGAAATTAAATGACAATAAATAAAATCGCCTGATGTGAAAAACGAATGGTCTGACGGTAAGGGGTTCTATCTTAAAACCTTATATTAGGAAACATTATTTTTTTCCTTTCCGCACCCTCGCAGCAAGAGGCAACACGAGAAAGCAGAACCAGGTTGGAAAGCAGCGGGCTTACCCTGTCATTAACATGAGGCTCAGATACTCTTAACTGAATGAGCCCCGAGGGGGAGTGGGTTGGTGTGAAAATGATTAGCTGGCAAAAGCTGTAATTGAGTTGGAAAGAGAGCAAAAAAATGAGAAGATGGGCCTCCATACAATAGTCATTTCCTGCGTGTGGCTAAGTGTGTGTGTGTGTGTGTGTGTGTGTGTGTGTGTGTGTGTGTGTGTGTGTGTGTGTGTGTGTGTGTTTGCAAAATGGCAATAACCTTTGTGTGAGTGGAAAAAGTACAATGGACTGCAGCAGCAATAGGAGGACAATCAATAGGCTATAATTGAACAGTGTGTGTGTGTGTGTGTGTGTGTGTGTGTGTGTGTGTGTGTGTGTGTGTGTGTGTGTGTGTGTGTGTGTGTGTGTGTGTGTGTGTGTGTGTGTGTGTGTGTGTGTGTGTGTGTGTGTGTGTATATAAGTCAGAGGAATAATTTAAAAGGATGTGGAGAGGTGCAAACGTATTGATGAGAAACCACACCCTGAACAGTCTTCGCTCACCACAACATCAAAAGTGAAAAGGCCCGGCTCACAGCGGATGAGGCTTTCGGCCAATCAAAACAATCCATCTGCCAACTGTAACGGTGCAACTGGTTGGCTGATTTACTGGCTTAAAGAAGGGGTTTAATTTAAAATCTGAATATTGGCAAGAGTCTCACACATCTCCCATGATGCTCTCTGGTTACTCAGATATTGAGGAACCTTATTTGTTTCTAGTCACGGCTACACGCCAATCAAAATGTGTCGCAGTAGTGCAAACGAGGAGGGGCAATATTTGTTTCTGCATGGATGTCCTAGTAATTGCATTCCATAGAATCTATAACATATCTTAAAATACAAATATATTTTTCCATAAGGTAATTTCTATGTTTGTTTATGACCTGCTATATACTGAAGATCAGATTCTCCTTTGTAATGGGGAAAGTGTGTAATTGCTTATCACTAGTGTGATGCCCCTGTGGGTTCATCTGGAGAGGGTGTGGCTGTGCTGTGTCCAGCCTTGATTGCAGTAACTCAGGGCACCTGGGTCCGGTGCCCTGCAGCTACTTAAAGCCTCTCTCTGCTTCTCTTTGCTTTTTCCTACAGCCACCCGTTTCTGTTGAGTATGCTGTATTTACTTCAGTTGCTTTACTTTGTGCACCTCAACAACCCTCCCCCAGCATTTACACTACTGATGCCACTGACGTCCACATCTCATGCTTTACTCATTTTGCACTTCTTTAATTTGATTAATTTTGATTACTTACTTAAATAAACATCTTTTGTTAACCATTGATATGGTGTGTCTCCTCCTTTGTTGTGACCTTTTGAGCCAGGTCATAACAAATGGGGGCTCGTCCTCCGGGTTATTTTGTAGAAAGTTTGGTTAAAAGTTTGTGTAGTGCCTTAGAGTACATGGTGTCGTTGAGCAGCTGATTAGTTGATGTGTGGGGAGGCGTGTGGCGCAGTGGGTTGGTGTTCGGATCAGGGGAGCACAGGTTCAAATCCCACTGCAGTCAGCATGTCGTTGTGTCCCCCCAAATTGCTCCTGTGGGGAATGCCCACAGTATTGAGTATGTAAGTCCCTTTGGATAAAAGCGTCTAACAAGTGACATGTAATGTGGTCCAGCTGTGTGCTGGCTTGGCACTGCTATTGGGGGACACATCATGTCTTTTGTGTTTCAGGAAGCCTTAGTGTTTGACATGGTGTCAGGTTTTGTGTGCCAGCCAGAAGGTAAGTGTTGCCGTTTGATACGCTTACACGTTATATCTTAAATCTTTGGTTACAGAGCTGCAGACTTGAGATTTTAATTTGAGTCAGACCTAAGTCACAGAAATGCTTGCTATAGCAGATCATTTTAACCCGAAACAAGATATGTGTGATCTAATAAACAAATGAAACAAGAGAGAGTTTTGTGCAGCCACATAGATCGGTTCCAAACTCGGTATCAACTCTTCGAACACTACCTTGAGAGGGCCACTTCCAAATGGTTCGCTTCTGAACCTAAAAGACCTGCAGTATACTTCCAGTTTGCCCAAAGACTTGTAACTTGACTAGGGCTTGCCTTAAAGGTGGGGTATTGAGAAACCGGCTCGAGATACACTTTTTGTTATATTCCATGGAATGCTCTTAACATCCTGATAGCAATGAATATCTGAATTGTTTTGACAAAAAATCCATTGAAAAAAAATCATCTGTGGAAGCTGTGGAGCTGTAAAAAGCACGACCAATCATCTGAGCCGGCCCGGCTAAAGTAACTGGATGGCCTACCTGCCTGTCAGCCTTCCTTCTGTGCACAAACTTATCTCGTGCCCTCATTGGTCATGTGCGCGTTCGTGTGTGTGTTGGAGGAGGGGCTCTGTAAGGAAGGGGCAGATTTGTTCCGGCTGTGTATTTTCAAATTCTAGCGCACTCGAGCTGGTTTCTCCATTCTTACCTACCCCACCTTTAATATAAATTACTTAAACAACTTTAGCTGAAGCCAGTGGGTCCTCACAGCAATTTTGGATGGTTGCATTAACGTGAGCAAGTATTTGATTCACTGAATTGACCAAAAACTGTCAACAACATCTGTTGGATTACATATAAAACAGTTCTTTAATTACATTTTCAGAATGTATACCAAATCACAACATATTTGAGTATGAATCTCACATCTAAAAAAACATCAAAGCTACTGTCATAGAAGGTTTTATCCATATCTCCCACTCCTATCTTTCTTTTGTTAAGACAATTGGAAAATATTCTTCATATAGTGACGTAGATTTAAACTACGGTACAATGCCCTAATCCTAAACTGTTCTAATAAAGCCAAGTAGAAGTATTAGCAAGTAGTTGTAATGTCAAATAAACTGTTTTTCTAACATCCAAAAATCGAATTGGCTTTCATTAATAGAGAAAGCCTTTTAATATATAGTACAAATTATGATTATTTAGGTATTTAGAGAGTTTTGAAAGACCATGAGGTGTTGCTTTGAATCCCATTGGTTCTACATATACTGTATTTCTCTGGTGACTGGAGTTGGGAGGATGCATCGCTATAGAAACGCAGCTCACCTCGGTGCAGCTCTAATTTAAGACCCTGTAGAGCCTGGGGAGACGAAACGACGCTGTGCACTTATGAATCAGTCTCTGGTCTACCCTTTATCTCCCAA
>NC_136908.1:4702665-4710165 GCF_949606895.1 Notothenia rossii | reverse complement strand
TCACATTGCCTGATGTGTGATGTCACGTTGGCAAATTAACTCCAACACATTAAGCCCAGTGGGCCTGAAGTGACTCTCTGCTGCCACGCTTCTTGGGAAACGCCTTGGGAAGAACTAAGTCTGGAGTAACTAAGTAAAACAAACTATCTGTCCATTTTTGGGACACGTATCAGAGACAGGACATACATTGTGGAAAATAAATAAATATGCAATTTGTTCTAGTATCATGCAGCCCTATTCTGTATTGATAGTCTGTATGGACTCAGTTTTAAACAACAATACTTAACAATGTGCATCCTGCCACCCATCGTTTACCAAAGCGTCATGGATTACCAACTATCATGGAGCGATGCTTTGCTCATTTGTTTTGCATATGAACACAATCAAAGCACTATATCTATAGACCCAGCAAGGTGCCCACACACACACACACACACACACACACACACACACACACACACACACACACACACACACACACACGGTCAGTTTCTATGATGCAATAACTCATCTGCTCTGACCCTTTGATGCGCAGCCGCCTGAAGGCAACCAGCGATGTGGACGCGCTCACACACAGTGAAGCTGGTGGGATTGATTGTGCAGACCTGGTGTCAGTCACAGAGGACTGGATCATGCAGATGCAAACAGACCACTTGTGCAGCCTGAGGTTTTCCTCTCCGTCTCCTCTCAACATTTGAGTGCAGCCACAAGCTTCTTTTCCACAAATCCTCACTAACCCTAGATCTATGTGCAAATGAGGATTTTGGCACAGTTTGTTGGTTTGTCTGTCTGCAGGATTACGACTAAACGACTGGCGCAATCGTCATGAAACTTAGTGGAGCGCTGTAGCATGGACCAAGAAGGAACATTTGAGAGTATATCTGAGTCACATGGGGGGATACACGCATTATGTTTCACCTATGGAAACGGCCTTGGCGGAGAGGACTGCACTCTCCACTTGTCCTTTAGACCCTCAAGCACAGCCATGCACACATAAACACACATTTCAAAAGCTTTTTATGTCCAGAACAGAAAGCTTGAGTCCACTTCAATGATGCGACACACAGGTAGCCTTTTTTTTCTTTTCTCCATCCATTGATTGCTCCAAGAGCATGAAGGACATTATGGCACTGACTTCCCTAGCTGCATTTTTTCAGATCCAAGCTGAAAAAACACAGTTAAGGCATCCATCTGGGATGTATAGCGCTCTACAAATGACTCACCACATGTTTCACATACCAGCACAACACAAGCATGATCACGGTGGCTCCATCATGGCAGGTAGGGTCAAAAAAGTGCTGCTTTCTTCATGTTTTTTAACCATTGTTGTGTACTTATTTTCATTTTTGTTGTATTTACACATGCCCATCTCTTTATCTAATATGTTATATTCTTCTAACTTTATTTCCCCTTTATATCTGCACTGTCCCCTTGCTGTCACACTGCTTATTCTCCCTCTGTGGGACTATAAAAGGATTTCTGATCCTTACAGCAGCAGACTATGACCCCAGGTGTAATGACTGTATAGCCCTGAGTGTCCTTGTACAATACATGAAATCCCTTTACTGCTAAATAAGACAATATAATGACATAATAAGTGTAACACTGAGAGGGTTAAAGGATCCCCCCTTCCTGGCGAGACACCTCTGATAACAAACCAGTAAAATAATATCCATGACTTCCTGTCTCATCACTTATTGTTTCTCTTAGTTAGGAATTAAAGGCAGGTAATATATGACACATTGTTTTAACATGTACACATTAACAGATAACAGCAGATAAATGATTTCCACTTACCCTGTGATGATTGGAAATTGAATAAGCTGCTACAAATAAAAGCCTCTCGGTTGTTTTGCAGCTTTGCTTTGGTCCAGATCTTCCTCCCTCATGTAGAATAACCTTCGTGTTAACCCACCTCTCTCTCTGGATAAGATGAATGAACCGCTGCGTCTCCCCTGCCAACACATTTGCATACAAGCCGCCTCCCCTCGGGTCCCCATTGGCTAGGCAGCTGTATGAAGGTGAGTCCTCCTCCTCCTCTGATTGGACGGATCGCTTTGTCAATAACAGTAGACGCGCTGTGGCCGTGTGCGCGTGCATGTGTGCCCTCGCGTCCTTTCTGTGGAACCGGGCGAGACATAGGGAGAGGGAGAGAGAGATTTGATTGTATGCAGTGTTTCAAGAAGTACTTAGATGTTATACTTCAGTACACGTAAAATACCACACTGTAGGAATACAATCAAAAGCATTCAAAATGATACTTTAGGAAAGGTACAAAAGTATAAGCATCAAAATATACTCGTTATCCAAAGTGGTCATTTTTGGAATAATACATATGATATACTGGATTATATTTAGTGATGCATTAATGTGTTCATCATTTTAATTCTGCCGTTGGTTAAGGATGAAATATCGTTCATTAATTGTAATATTGCCAATCATAATGTTTTAGTTTATTTCATTTTTGTATTAATAATATGAACCTGAAAACAAGTAGCCAGTAATTATTAGCATAAAATGAGAAAAATCATTACTCCAGTACAAGTACTTCATAAATGTACTTCAGAACAGTACTTGAGTAAATGTTCTTAGTTAGTTATTTATGTTACAGATTTATGTTTAGGGGTGTTTGAGCTTCATTGGAAATTATGTCAGACGCAAGATTGAACGTACATAGGAGCGGAGGTGGGAGAAATACTCAGATATTGTACTTGAGTAAAAGTAGAAGTACTCAGATCTTGTTCTTGAGTAAAAGTAGAAGTACTCAGATCTTGTTCTTGAGTAAAAGTAGAAGTACTCAGATCTTGTACTTAGTAAAAGTAGAAGTACTCAGATCTTGTTCTTGAGTAAAAGTAGAAGTACTCAGATCTTGTACTTAGTAAAAGTAGAAGTACTCAGATCTTGTACTTGAGTAAAAGTAGAAGTACTCAGAACTTGTACTTGAGTAAAAGTAGAAGTACTCAGGTCTTGTACTTGAGTGAAAGTAGAAGTACTCAGATCTTGTACTTGAGTAAAAGTAGAAGTACTCAGGTATTGTACTTGAGTAAAAGTAGAAGTACTCAGGTCTTGTACTTGAGTGAAAGTAGAAGTACTCAGATCTTGTACTTGAGTAAAAGTAGAAGTACTCAGGTCTTGTACTTGAGTAAAAGTAGAAGTACTCAGGTCTTGTACTTGAGTGAAAGTAGAAGTACTCAGATCTTGTACTTGATTAAAAGTAGAAGTACTCAGGTCTTGGACTTGAGTAAAAGTAGAAGTACTCAGATCTTGTACTTGAGTAAAAGTAGAAGTACTCAGGTCTTATACTTGAGTAAAAGTAGAAGTACTCAGGTCTTGTACTTGAGTGAAAGTAGAAGTACTCAGATCTTGTACTTGATTAAAAGTAGAAGTACTCAGGTCTTGTACTTGAGTAAAAGTAGAAGTACTCAGATCTTGTACTTGAGTAAAAGTAGAAGTACTCAGGTCTTGTACTTGAGTAAAAGTAGAAGTACTCAGGTCTTGTACTTGAGTGAAAGTAGAAGTACTCAGATCTTGTACTTGAGTAAAAGTAGAAGTACTCAGGTCTTGTACTTGAGTAAAAGTAGAAGTACTCAGGTCTTGTACTTGAGTGAAAGTAGAAGTACTCAGATCTTGTACTTGAGTAAAAGTAGAAGTACTCAGATCTTGTACTTGAGTAAAAGTAGAAGTACCAGAGTGTAGGAATACTCTGCTACAGTAAAAGTCCTGCATTCAAAATGTTCCTCAAGTAAAAGTAGAAAAGTATTCTCATCAAAATATAGTGAAAGTAGCGACAGTCAAAGTAGTCATTGTGCAGATTGGTCCATTTCAGAATAATATATATGATATGTTTTATAATGATTGATCATGAAAGTGTTCTCAAAGCTGGTAAAGGTGCAGCTAGTTTGAATGACTTTGTATACTGCAGGGTAGCTTGTGGATTTACTCCAGGTGGAACTAAAGTCTGATTTAACACTTGATTATATTTCACATCATTCATCCACATCTGTAAAGTAACTAAAGGTGTTAAATACATGTAGTGGAGTAAAACTACAAAGTAGCATGGAAATGAAATACTCAATTAAAGTACAAGTATCTCAAAATGTACTTAAGTAAAGTACTTGAGTAAATCTACACCTCTGCATAGGAGCGGGGATTTGTCACGTCACAAGAAGTTAGAAAGTGCTTTGATGTTAAATAAATGTGGAACATCTCGACCTCCGTTGGAACAACTACGAGACATGTGTCAAGTAACTTTATAAATGATTGAACAGGAAAAGACACTGGATGATCTTTTAACGAGGGTAAAGGAGAACATGTAATGTACTACAAATAATACATTTGGAATCTGAATGTTATCCCCATTTGAGCAGCCATTACTGAGGATAAAGCAGATCAATATAACAGGTAATCACACTTAGATGGTGCGCCATGACTTTACCTTCGAGTCAGACTGACACTGTCAGGTTTTTCTGACATCGACTGAAATATCCACATCTCATCCATTAAGTGAAGGAGAAGGGCTCTAGATGTCCCTGGGATACAAAGAACTCTCAAATGTCTTTTTCAGAGAATAATTATGATTACAGATAATTATTTTGTTCTCATTAAATGAGGAGAGCAAAAATGCCCTACATACTGAAGTTATGTAATCATTTCAACTGTAGTTATGTAATCATTTCAACTGTGGTGCATGTATTGATTGTTCCAACATGGTTTTTACACTCTGTTGTTATTTGCAAAAATGAATTGATTATAGCATCCATTATCATTCTATCTGAGTTCATATGGCAACAATAAAGCAGATTGTTTTTGAGTACAACATGTGCAGGCTAACAGGACTCAAATGAACCAGTTACCCAGCCCAGTTGTTGGTTTACATTTGTTCAAATTTCATATGTATTTGGACATTTCCTCTCCTTTTATGTGCTGCCAATCTACTCTTTGCTCCCGTTAACAACACTCAGTATAGTTTCTACCTGGCAATAATGTCTGTCAGTTAGCGTGTGTTTACTACATCCTAAAGAGCAGGGGGGTCAAACTCAATTACACAGTGGGCCAAAATTAAATAATGGGTAGGCTACTAGTCGACTGGTTCAATGTTTATTGCAAAACGTATTGAAATGAACTTATTGCACATATTAAACCTGGAACTAACAAAGCTTCAATGATTGCCTATAAAACCAACATTAAACATTAAATAATCAGTTGCATTCATTTCTTATGGCTCTATCTGCAGCTTTTCCAGACTCATTTCTTATAATTACATTTTTCCACAGGCCAACAACAGCTTCAACAAAACTATTTCCCTTAAAGAGAAACCAAACATGCCCTGTTGTCGAGAGAGAAAGTGCAGAAGGAAACATCCATTAAACTCAGTGTGCTGCTCTGTGATGCTCGTTCAGATACTTGGCATCTCATCTTGGGTGCAAGGTCATCAATGTTTGGGCTCAGGCTCTGAGCTGAGGAGACCCTCAGGATGGAGTGAAGGTGTGCGTGCAATATACCGGAGGACCAGATCTAATAGTGATTAGAAATTATCTTGCGGGCCGAAATTAAATCCATCAAGGGCCTGATTTGGCCCCCGGGCCTTGAGTTTGACACGTGTGCTCTAGAGTAGCAAGCAACAAACTACAAGTAGCACAGACTAAGGCAGCACGATGTGCACTGCAGTGCTGCTACAGAACCAGAGTAACTGAACTGCTGGAGAGTGACAGACAGAGGTCAACTTACAGTATGTTTTGTTACATGTTGTCAGAAATATTACAGTGACTCACTTACCACATATACAGTATTATCATAACAGTTTATAGTATGCTTAACATAACTATCAAACACGACATGCAATAGAAGGAAGGTTCGTATTACCCAAATCTAAATCAAATGTGAGACAGAAAACAGTCATGGTCAGCTGGAACTCTTTACCCGTCCATATCGTTCAGGAAAATTCTCAAATACATTTCAAAAGGTTGCTAAAAAATGGTCTTTGTATTATAAAGTAACATGTAACTGTGCCTGTGGGTATGTATGTATATTATGTACAGACCATTTTAGTTTTCACTTCATATAGCATTGTATATTGCATGAAATTATGAGCTGTTTTGTTTAGTTTTAGTTTAGTTTTATGTATGCTTTGTGTGTGTGAGGACCCCAGGAAGAATAGCCAATGCTCATGCTAGTGCTAATGGGGATCCTAATAAAGAATAAGAGTCTTAGGTGTAACAGAAATAAGGAAACTATATGTTGCAGTGTGATTAGCCCGGATGAGCCGGAGCAACATCATCTCTGCACACAAGGTAAAGGTCCATCACTCTGCAGGATCTCTTCACTCACACTGACTGCACACACACTGAGTGTTTGCCACGTCCTTCAATCCAAGGTAAGCATCAGTCACTCTGAGAGACACTCGGATAACAACATAAACAACACATTGCAGGCTGAATACAACTACTTGGCAATATAGGAGGCAAACAAATGCATAAAGGAAACCAGAAGCAGGATGTTCTGTCATTTTGAAGCCAGGGTTTTCAATGTTGTTCAGGCTAAGGACCACTTATGGCGCTTTTCCACTGCAGGGCCTCGCTCGGCTTAGTACGGTATGGCTTTTCCACCGCTAGCCTCGTTAGGCCAGACTTTATGCTGCGTTTCCATTACAGTTTAGTAGCTGGGGTAGTAACTATAGTAACGCGGCGTAGGCGGAGCCGTGACGTCATCTTCAATGCGAACCACAAAACCAAAATCAGCCGTTAGCTGTTAGCCCTCAGAGCTCACAGCTCCTCATATCTGTTCAGAAACTAGACAAAAGTTAAACAAGTACAAACCACAGACTGTCTGTGTCATGGAGAATACAGTCGCTGGTTTGTTTATGTCTGTAGGCCGTTGTTGTGAGTGTGGACGGTCGGAGCAGCCCGGTTGTTGGCCCGGAAAGAACCTGGATTTTGGAGAGCCAGAAAAAATGTTTTTTCTAACTTTTTTTTTTTTTTTTTCAATTGTCAGCGCCCCCTATTGATTGATGCGCCCTTAGCATTCGCCTATACTGCCTATGCCAAGGGCCGGCCCTGTAGTCATCCCATGTCGTTAAGGTATGACCACATTTTAGATCAACCCCAATTCCTAACGATAAGCACTATTCCTACTTTAATATATATTCATTATAGCAAAATCTGCTCCTTTCTCCACTTCCAGTCTCGCTCAGACTCAGATATGTATAATTGAAAGCACATTACTTGATGTATAAAATGAATCTCTCCGTCTAATTGAAATATGCTTTATTGAAAACGGCATGAATATAGTATGAAGCTCTTTCCCTCTTACTCCTGTTAATATTCATGAATGTGTGTGTGTGTGTGTGTGTGTGTGTGTGTGTGTGTGTGTGTGTGTGTGTGTGTGTGTGTGTGTGTGTGTGTGTGTGTGTGTGTGTGTGTGTCCATCGGCAACAGAGGGGTTGCCAAGGGAGACAACCCGTCCTCATCCGTCTCTTCTCTCTTTCATCTCCCCTGTCCTCCG
>NC_136908.1:4665165-4700165 GCF_949606895.1 Notothenia rossii | reverse complement strand
TTCTCCTTCTAATGACCCCTTCTTTCCTTTCCTTGGCCCTTTCTCCTCTTCACTTCTCCTCCTCTCTCCTGGTGGGGGCGATGTAATGATGTTAGTGTAAATGTCTCGAGACGACTTCCCCCATCAGAGGTCAACATCTACTATTTCAGTAGCACACTGTAGCATCAAACCAGCAGAGGTTGAAGAAGGTGTTTAGGATCATCTTATTATTCTGATTGAGTTCAGCTTCCTCCTTCTAGATGAGCAGGAGAAGTAGAGGAATCACTTTAAACTAACTGACATCTTAAATCTGCTGAAAACGTATTAATGTAATCTCGATATCTGCAGTGGAACTCGCTTTTTACGAGTGTACTGAAGCTTTGAATTTTTGCTTGGCACCATTAACAGTTGCTTGGAGAAGTAGAGGAGTCAATTTAAATTAGCTGGAATCTTAAATCTGCTCAATTGCTTTTCAATCTATCTGCATTGCACTTTCACGAGTGTACTGAAGCTTCGAACACACCAGGATTTGTGTGTATCGTTAGGCACCATTAACAGTTGGTAAAGATGAGTACTTTAATCGCTGTATGGTCAGGGTTAAAGAGTGTTTTTTTCTGATGAAACCCTGGGAGGCTTTCTGCCAAACATGGGCAGTGGACACAGGCCCTAACTTGTTGCATTTCTTCATTTCGGTAATTGTCTTTTCCCGGTTGAATGTTGAATGTGAAAACGATAGGCCATTACTACTACATTCCCTTACATTTCCCACAAAGGTGACATCCAAGAAACAATCCAGAAAGTTGCTGTCTTTTCAAAGTCAAAGTCAACTTTATTGTCAATCTCAAAATATGTTTGTACACACAGAAAGATCGAAATACTGTTTCCCACAGTCCCGATGTATAACAAGAACCACACATTAAAATAGAAGAACACTCAATATTTAAAAAAACACAAAATAACCGTTTATGTTTGAAAGAAAACATGTTTTTTTTGTGTGTTACAGGCAAGTTCTCCCAAGCTCAAACTGCCGGGAATCAGCCTCTTCACCCCAGAAAAAGGACTTCACCACTGGCTTTAAAAATCCAATATTACCTCAGGTGTTCTACATCCGTAATTCATATTACAATTTGAACTTTTCCTCTAGACAGATAACGACTCTCACCTCTCTTCGGATGCAGTTCGCCGGTGTTAATGACCCTGTCTCTACGCAGACCAATGGATGAACCCCCCTTGGGCTCTGGACCACTTAATCATAGGAGGACAAGGAAAGGAGCAGACAGGAGGAGAGGAAGTGGGGGAGAGAAGGGTTAGGCAGCCATGACGATCACCTCAAATCTGACAATGATTCCAGTGGCTTCACATCAGAGGAGAAGAAGAGCAGGGGGAGTGATAAAGAGTGAGAGGAGAGAGAGTTATCTGACAGATCCTTCATTAGCGTTGGTAGTGAGTAAGAAGAGGGGAGGGGGGGGGGGGGGGTTCCTTGACACCTTCATACATCTTAAAGCTTTGTTATACAAGACCTTTTACCTCCGTTATGACACAGCGTACCCGACCACTTCCTACGATGCTCTGATGTAGGGACTGTGTGCATTCAGATCAATCCGCAGAAAGAAGTCCGGTCAATTTTTATTACAAAACACATTTCCATTTTCCAGTGTCTGCCTGTGCCAGCAGCTCCTTCTCACCGCTGAGTCGTTTCTACTTGTATACTTTTTATACTGTGGCTGTGAGATGGTGTGGTCGCCTTACAATCTGACGGTTGTCGGTTCGATCCCTACACACAATAAGAATACATGCTTTCAACATGCACACACACACACACACACACACACGCACGCACACACACACACACACACACACACACACACACACACACACACACACACACACACACACACACACACACACACACACACACAGAGAGACACATGTCGCAGGACAACACGGACATGTCACTGCCATGGCTACCGTGAAGCTGACCCAGTTTCCATGGCGATGCTCTCAGGGTCATCTGCTTGCCGGACACACCCTTTATTCACTATAGAGAGAGAGAGAGAGAGAGCGAGAGAGGAGGGGGGAGAGAAAGATGTAATTAGCCGGGTGAATTTGAAGTGTTGTGCAAATGTAAATGACGTAAACAATGAGATTTGTTAACGTTTTGTCAAATTAAGAAACTAATTACATGTCACTTGTTAGGCGTTTTTACCCAAAGCGACTTACATACATGTAATACTGTGGACAATCCCCACAGGAGAAATTTAGAGAGAGGTGTCTTTTCCAGGGACACAACGACATGCTGACTGCAGAGGGGATTGAGCCAGTGCTCCTTTAAGGCGCTTTCACACCGGAGTACTTTTCCCCATTCTTTTCCCGTTTAGTTCCGTTTTTTTTTGCATTCACACCAAAAAGAGAACTTAGTTCATGGGAACTTTTACCCCCATTTGTAGTGCCTGCTAGAGAGGTGGGACTATCCTGGGGAGAAACAGTACCAATTTCTGCTTGGCTGGGCAAATTGGAAACCACGCCCGGTAAAACTCTGAAAAGTTTTTTGAAGCCGCCATTGTATTTGCTGGAATTAGCATGATTAGCATTATTAGCATTAGCCCTGCGCACCAATGGAGAGAGACTAACTTATGGCAACACAAAATAAAACATGGGAGTGGTGTAGATGAGGAGGTGTCGGCGTTCTGGCGATTTACTCAGAAGGCTTCAGTAGAAGCTGCTGGGAGTCCCAGCAGCTTCTACTGAAGCCTTCCCCAACTCCGGGAACTTCCGGCCGGGGACTTCGGGTGGCAGTATACGGCGTGAAGTTGTTTGCGGCCTGCCAGTAAACCCAAAGCAGCAGAAGAAGAAGTGACGTCAGCGGCTCATTTCCGTAATCTTCCCTCAGGGACTTATTCCGGTGTGAACGCGATCTGCACTTAGTTTCATTGGGGATCTAAGTGCTGGGAACTAAGTACGGCAAAGTACTTTCAGGCGCTTTCACACCGGAGTACTTTTCCCCATTCTTTTCCCGTTTAGTTCCGTTCTTTTTTGCATTCACACCAAAAAGAGAACTTAGTTTATGAGAACTTTTACCCCCATGTTTGGTGCCTGCTAGAGAGGTGGGACTATCCTGGGGAGAAACAGTACCAATTTCTGATTGGCTGGGCAAATTGCAAACCACGCCCGGTAAAACTCTGAAAAGTTTTGTGAAGCCGCCATTATATTTGCTGGAATTAGCATTATTAGCATTAGCATTAGCCCCGCGCACCAACGGAGAGAGACTAACTTATGGCAACACAAAAGAAAACATGGGAGCGATGGAGATGAGGAGGTGTCGGCGTTCTGGCGATTTACTCGGAAGGCTTCAGTAGAAGCTGCTGGGAGTCCCAGCAGCTTCTACTGAAGCCAGTCCCCAACTCCGGGGACTTCGGGCGGCAGTATACGCCGTGAAGTGGTTTGCGGCCTGCCAGTAAACCCAAAGCAGAAGAAGAAGAAGTGACGTCAGCGGCTTCATTTGCCTAATCCTCCCTCTGGGAACTTATCCCGGTGTGAACCATAGGTGTGAACGCGATCGGCTCTTAGTTCCATGGGGGTACTAAGTGCTGGCTACTAAGTGCTGGGAACTAAGTACGGCAACGTACTTGGCGTGAAAGCGGCTTTTGATCCGAAGTGTAACATCCTAGCCCCCCTAATATATCATGCAATGGTTTGGCAATGGACCGATATCTAGCCTTGCTTGACTCGAAAAAGTGCAAATAGTTAGCGTGGCTCTCTCCAAAGGTACCTCCTCGAGAGCACACTAATTAGATTGTTATTTAATACAGACCAAAGCAAAAGTTTAAATATAGCTATTACCTTTTTGCGGGGGTTTTGTAACTCTCAGTGAGAAAGCAAATGAATGTTTTCACCAAAATGACATACTCTTTCTGTCTTTAATTCTGTGACATCTCACTAACACTGTATCATGTTCCACCCTGTAATTAATGAGAGAAAGTAAGAGTTACAAAAAAGAAGGGAATACATCTATACTTAATAAAGCCCTACTCTGTCTGCTCCTTCCTCCAGCTATGGAAAGACTCCTGTGGCTGTCCAAAATAGGAAATCAGTTTCTATTCCTGTAGATATGAATGTGCTACAGCAGACAGAAGGTGATGTATGTTCCAAAGACCCTAAAATAACTGCTGGGGTAAAATTAGGCGCAGCTCGCCTCCGGCACTGTAGAGAAGGGATGTGAATGAGAGCGAGTGTGCATTCACTATGACAAAGATAACAGGTGTGTGTGTGTGTGTGTGTGTGTGTGTGTGTGTGTGTGTGTGTGTGTGTGTGTGTGTGTGTGTGTGTGTGTGTGTGTGTGTGTGTGTGTGTGTGTGTGTGTGTGTGTGTGTGTGTGTGTGTGAGTGTGTGTGAGTGTGTGTGTGTTTGTATGAAGTAGAGAGAGGTGAAGGTGACAGGCAGAGACTTCAAAGACAGGCACAGCGCAGATTAAAGCCCACAGAGAATCAAAGAGCCTCAGGTGGTGGGCCCACAGGTGTGTGTCCCGTATGTTTACTGTATGTTTGTGTGTGTGTGTGTGTGTGTGTGTGTGTGTGTGTGTGTGTGTGTGTGTGTGTGTGTGTGTGTGTGTGTGTGTGTGTGTGTGTGTGTGTGTGTGTGCATGTGTGCGTGCGTGCGTGCGTGCGTGCGTGCGTGCGTGCGTGCGTGCGTGCGTGCGTGCGAGCCCATCTATTTGTACCTCGTATCTCTCCAAACACTCTCCTGGTTACTTGCTCTCTCTGGTTTTAACACTGCGTTGTTGTTGTTGTTGTTGTTGTTGTTGTTGTTGTTGTTGTTGTTGTTGTTGTTGTTGCCAGTCTCTACGGTCAGGCTGTGGTCACTGAATCTGTACATTGTTAATGTCTTCCTCAGTTTGGGATCAGTCATGGCGGTCAGATAGTTTGTCACCGTGTGCTCTCTGTTTAGAGCCAAATAGCGTGGAAGTTTGTTTTGGGTTTTCGTGGTACATGTCCAATAGCTGATGTAATTTTCTTTTTCTTTAGCTGTGACTTGGTTGGGCCAGATCCAGATTGTGTGAGGGCTGTCCTGAGGCCTGTTAGAGGAGGTGAGCTTCAGGACCAGCTGGTTGAGGGGACTCCTCTCAATGGAGGGCTTTGTAATGGTAGGAGTTGGGATCACTGGTTTTTAGGTGGTTGTAGAATTTGACTGCTCTTTTTTGTATCCTAATTAAAAGGGGGAATTGGCTTAGCTCAGCTCGGCATCCGTTGTTGGGGGTGTTCCTGTGGACTCTCAGGATGCTCTTGCATATCTCCGCATGTAGGGTTTATATTGGGTGTTTGTCTAATTGATCAAATTCTTGATTTCCAAGAGGACCCCACACTTCAATACCATATGATTGGTTCCATTATTGAATTGAATATTTTGAGCCAGATTCTACCAGGTATTTCTTCCTTTGTCTCTGAGATCATTGGCCAGATTGAAATGTCCTGTCAAAGTCATTTTTAGTCCCAAATACGTGTAGCTGTGTGTGTGTGTTCTATGTCAGAGCTCAGTAAGAAGCGGTGTGGGTTCCCCTGACCCCTGGGTCGTTCCTGGAAGACCATAATCCTGGGCCTGACAGAAGGTGTTCAGATGATCCATTTGCTGTTGTAATGCCTCCTTAGATGGGTTAGGGTTAGCCAGCAGGACAGCTCTCTCTCTCTCTAGCTCTCTCTAGCTCTCTCCCTCTATCTCTCTCTATCTCTATATATCTCTCTCTATCTATCTCTCTATCTCTCTCTATCTATCTATCTCTCTATCTCTCTCTATCTATCTCTCTATCTCTCTCTATCTCTATCTATCTATCTCTCTATCTCTATCTATCTATCTCTCTCTCTCTATCTCTCTCTATCTATCTATCTCTATCTATCTCTCTCTCTCTTTCTCTCTCTCTCTCTCTCTCTCTCTATTTATCTCTCTATCTCTCTCTATCTATCTCTCTATCTCTCTCTATCTCTATCTATCTCTCTCTCTCTCTCTATCCAGCTGCCACTGTCGAGTGGGGCAGGAAGTAGTCCTAAAACCAAGGACTTAATCCAGTTTGATGGAGGGTCCGGACCTCTATGCCACACGTTGTATTTATTTGTGCAATTATTGGAGTCGCCCCCTGCTGGCCATTAGAGAGTTTTACTCATTGACATTATTGCTTGGAAAATTCTCCCTAATTTAAAGTCATGATTCCATAATATTTAATAATTCATCTATAGGTCATATTTAGTTTTGACTCAATTGCTGGACACTATCTGTTTGGTTTGATAATCATTGTGTATCATATTTAAGCTCATGACATTTCATAACATTGAATCCTCTATGCTCATGCACATACAGGCATCTTTATGTAGTGCACGTCTAACATCCGGCCAGCCAGTAATGTAATGAAGAGTATTTGATGGTGAGAGGTCAAATATATGGTAGATGGAAAGGAGCCCACTTTGGAATATTGACATTTACTTGTGTTTCACCTCGTAAATGAAGTGTGCAAAAGTAGCATTAGGGGAAGAGGGACAAGTGCACACACCCCCACACACACAATCATACACACTCAGCGAAGTGCGTTCACCCTCCATGCAGCCATTAGAGCCTGTCCTCTCCTCACTCCCCCTCAGCTCTCCACCATGGGAGTGAGGGCTGAGTGAACTCCATTTTCCGCCCCATCTGCTGAAGGAGTGTCACGCAAACGCCTAAAAGGTGTCTCACACTGTTGGGAAATACTCTTCCAATATCAGAATAACATGATATCAAAGGTATCCCAATTGTAGCTGCGTACATGACAGGATGTCTGATTACCTAGAAGAGCATCAGGACTGTTTGAGGCATATGATAGCTATGTGATTAACATGATGATTCAGCCTCTATGGAGAGAGACATATGACAAGCATGATCATTTCTGACGTGGAGCTAATCTGAAGTAAACATTGAATACTGCTTTCTATTCCTCCATCTTGGGACTGTGGAACTCCCTCTCTTGGATATCAGCATGTGAAGGACACTGTTCAGGAACTAGTTGATGCTCTGTATGTGATGACTACTTCCATTCTGGAGAGGATCACAGATACATGGATCCTGAGATTCAAGCTCAAGCCGGTGACGAGTGCACACACTGTGCAAGGAGCAGCAAACATCAGCTTATAAGAAGCTTTTTTCAATCGCCTCTCACTTCTTGGCAGTCCTCCAAGTGCCACACACATGGCTAAACACACACACACACACACAAACACACACACACACACACAGAATTACACTTACAGGAGCTGACAAGTGTCTGCTTCATCACTGGTTCTCATGGCAACACGGTCAGCGGTGTGTATGCTCTGGCTTCGTTGAATACACAAAACTCTTGCAGGATTTCTAGCAGGTTTAAACTGCATGTTTTTTTAAATGGTAAGACCTTTTTAGGAAAGTTTAGACTTTAATACCTGTTTGTATTTAACAGCTACACCGGCAGCAATATTAAGGGCATTTTTTACATGAAAAGAAGTCCCATATTTATTCCAAAACAGCAAAATAAGTCTAAATCTATTTTAATCTAATATCAAAAAGCAAAATTGCCTGATCGCAGTATGGAGAGAGTTCCATGGATTTCAGCGTGCATATTTTGCCTGGAGATTATTATTTGTAGTTTACACAACACTAGGGCCTTGGTTTTAGGGATTATTAAAGTGTGTTTTACCTTTGTGAATGCATTTATGTTAAAACAACATTTTGCCTGTATTTAATAAATTAACATCAAAACTACATTTTTGTTTTTTAATGTCATGTTAAAACACGAAGGACCTTGTCTGAACTGTTACTATATAATACTTTTTTTTTTGTTATCATTGTGTTCTGTAGATTTAAGATATCCTTTCATTGGCAATAATGCTTAACCCCAAACCATGAAAACTGAAAAAAGTATTTGTTCTTTATTGTTTTTTTGTAATGGGTATTACATTTAACTCAACAAATATCAAAGTGTTTTTACAGATAGCTTAAAGAATTCAGGACCACGGTCAGCGACACACAGACTCAATGTAATGAATCCCCGTGACCACTAGAGGGGGGTGTAACACATGGATAACGAACATTTAAAAGAGGTAAAAAAGGTTGAAACAGTTTAATTTTTTAACCCTTGTGTTGTGTTCGAAAGCTGTTACCGTTCATGGTGTTCGCGGGTCAAAACACTCAAAATGAATGACTATCATCCAATATTGTTTTAACTACATCATAACTAACTTATCATGCATTCATAACCGTACAATCCGGTTGTAATTTTTATTTTATGGCCCCAAAAAACATATTTAAGTAAAACATGTGATTCAATTCACTCATATTTCCTATAGTGAAGACGGTGGATCATTACGTTATCTGACTATAATAGACTCATATTAGAATACAATCTCCACAAAATAAGTTTTAAATCATTGTTGCAGTGGATGAAGGGGGAGGGGAGGGGTGTCTAAAGTCAAAGATGAATCTTGATTGGGCCAAATTTGACCCCGTGTCGCCCACAACATGCTGCTGGGTCTTCCCAGACCCGAACACCAAATTATGCACTTTTTTTTTTAGAGAACTTCAGACTTGGTTAAAATTGTCAAAATGAGTTGTGTAGTCTCTGTCGTGGAGGATATCATGAAGCCTGGTTCCGATACAAAAAACTTGAGCATAGTTATTATATAATTTTAACTTGAATCGGGTCACGGGAGACCCAAACACAACATAAGGGTTAAAGCATGTTAATTTAACTTCTAAAGAAGAAATAAGAATACAAATTAGTTTTGTGTTCAAAAAAATAGATACTGAGTCACATAAAAAACAATAATAATTTACACAAAATAATAAAAAACTTCCTCTTAACAATTCCTTAATATTCTTTAAAAACGACTAAATAAATCTTAATAATATGAAACTGTCAAAAGTAATGGAAAGTATTGCAACATCATTTTAAAATATATATATATATATAGCAATATAATGCATTTATTATCTCAAAATAATGAAATAAGAAGTCAAAGAAATTATGACTTGTGAAACATTCTCAAGATTGATAGTAAGTCTTTATTTAAAGAGTTTAACGGAAGGTTTTCCATTGTTGTGATTTACAGCCTCTTCTTTTCCATCACACACATTAGTTTAATAGATGATATGAATACATGGAGTGCACCACAATGTGCATTAAACAGTGGCGGTTACACAGAGGAAGACACGATAATACAAACACTTAGATGTGATAAACAGTGTATTCTCCCAGAAATCAAGATAAGTTAAAGGCATTAAGAAAGGCATCTGAGTAAACTTCGCGCACTGCCACTCCAACATCCAATCACAGAGCTTGAGGACAAATCACGGGGTTTGTCAAGCAAAGCACATGGTGTAGTCCCAAACGATAGCTGAGGATTATGGGTAGTGTAGTGTCTTCGGCCATCCTAAACTGAACAAATATTTGTTTCTCCGAATCGAAGGGGGAAATTACAAAAGCATTGTACACAATTTAAACCAATCAATGTTGTGTAATTAACAACGATAATCTGGTGTTTCTGAGTTGATGAGTAGTGCAGATATCACTGTAAAATCAATCGACAGTAATGAGAATACTTACTTCCGGGTGTAAAATCCTGCGTTATCCAATGGGAATGGACGCTCACATTGCTCTCCGTAATACAATAAAGGGGACATGAACAAATCGGAATATAATGTTCTTTTAAAAAACGTTAACTAAAGGGAACAATCTATTTGACACAGCTGAAGCTCTGGCCTTCCTTAAAAACTAACTAATTTAATAAAAATCACAGATGTATTACACACAATGCACTGTTTTTTTAGAACAAAAATTCGTAACTAATGCACCATAATACATTCTGACGAAAAATAAAAATCATTATGAATACAAATAAAATAAAAGAAGCCTCCCGTGAGTTACTACAAGCTATAAAGTCGATTTTAAAATGTTTTATAGAATAAAAGCTCACTGCTGGACGTTGTAGAAATGCGTGTGTACACCACGACAAAGCAGCCTCATTCACTTTACATTGGGGTTGTTTAAGTGGTGGAGACATGTAAATGTAGCAAAGTTTGTGACTCCACCACGCAATGCGGTGTTAAGCAGTCGTGGTGGAGTCTCGCATTCTGGTGAGATCAGGTTGGTTATACAGTTATTTCTGCAAGACAATCACAATAAAATTACTGTTTACCAAATTATTGAAAAGTATCGATAAGAGTATCGAAAAATACCGATACCGATAAGCAGTACCGGTATCGGTATCGATAAAATCCTAACGATACCCATCCCTACCTGCGAGTAGGAGCTCATATTGTATTTCGGGTTTTCCCTTTCCTGTAGTGTGTTGTATAGGTTTTAGTGCATGTAAATGGTCTGCAATGGCTAAAATCCCTGTGTTCCTTCCAGAGGAGGTTTCTCTCCCAAACACTCCCCCCTCACTTGCTTGAAACACCCACATTGGACTCCATTGTTTACTTCCTGAACATAATGACATCAACATGTAACACTTGGCTAGCGCTCCAACTCATTGTACGTGAAAGCCTAAGGGGCGGGACATCTCTAAGCGGTTGTCCAATCAGAGCAGGCTGAGCTCTGGTTTCAGACAGAGGGTGAAAAAAGGTGCTGCAGCACAGGCAGTATGAGAAGAATAAAGGGCTTTTTGAACATTAAAGCATGGAGACATGTCTCAGTAGAGACACTACATACTGATATCAACCTGAAAGTGAGCATCATAGGGCCCCTTTAAATGAAGTTGGAGCGTGTTTGGATGATGTGAAGTTGGTTTTACAGTATGTAAAACCAACTTACATCCTGGTTTTTTTTGTTCAATGTCCTGTGTTGTGTTGCTTATGGTTCTAGGGATTTTGTGCATAAATCAATCATATCACAACAATGGTTTACTCAAACAGCCAATGTAGTATAAAACACTTTAACACAAGTACAGAAGTAGCGTGCCTAAAACTGTTTTTGCAAGTGTATTTAATTGTTTTATCTTAATGAAAATGCATGTGTTTGTGACGGAGTGAGCACATAACAGTATATATGATTATTCTGAAAGCAGGACAGACAAACATGCACACAGTCTCTAATACCACAGCCAACAAAAAGGACTTCTAACAAAAGAAAACCTCAAATGAAAATTCAAACTTGAATCTTGTTTTTTTTTGTCCTAAAGATATTCACAATACCAATAACAGTACCAAAGTACAAGCAAAAAAAGGCGTGTGGTGTAGTGGGTTGTGCGTTGGTGTTCAGATCAGCGGGTCACAGGTTCAAACCCCACTGCAGTCAGCATGTTGTTGTGTCCCTGAGACACTTCACCCCAAATTGCTCCTGTGGGGATTGTCCACAGTATTGAGTATGTAAGTTGCTTTGGATAAAAGCATCTAACAAGTGACATGAAATGTAACAACAGGGTGAAACAAAAACATATTTTTGCTCTCCAATTGCTTCAATAAATCCCAAATGTTTTCTGTTTTCACTTTCTTCATTTTACCCTGAGACATGCAACAAAAACAAACAAGTTTCTTGAAAAACTGAAAGTAACCCTTTGTGAGAAAGTCTGATATACAATATGGTCATTTAGGGGTTTGAGATATTGCTCTTTTACCATACAGTTCTTTGCGCAGGACTTAAGAAACTCAGAGGTGACAGAAAATCAGAAAATTAAGAGCACTCAGTAGCCACCCTGACTGCACAGCAGCACCTGTAGACAATCAGCTCATTAGGCCCTGATTGGCTGTAAGCGGCAATAAAGCCTCCTTTCTGCTGCTCAGACAAGCAGAGCAAGTCACTTCAGGGCTACTGGTTCTTTACTGCTGTGTTGGAACAGAGAGAAAAATATGACTTGTGGAGTTCATTTGGGGTAAGTTTCTGCAGATATGCAAAGTTAATTGTTGTTAGCTGTCTGCGTTCTCTGATATTTACATCTTTTCTGTACAGGATTTTCCTTATTGTCTTGGTTCAAGCAGAGCATGTGTGCTGTTTGTGGGCTTCAGAAGGTGAGCAAAGCACAACATTTCACTTAAGTGCTGTGAATGAATATAGCTGTGGCTTTAATATTGTTTCTTTTTCTCTAGCAGCTCAGAGCCAGAACAACAACACATATGTTGGCTTCAGGCAAAATAATCGGGAAGCTGGTGTCAACTATCTCCAGAATCGACTCAGACAGGGCTCAGCGCAGAGCAGAAACTTAAACATACCTTCAACTGTGGGCAGTAGTTTTAGCCGGGGGCCTTCTACTGGTGGCTACACACAAACTGTTTCACAGCCAGCTAAAAGTGGCTTAGCTAAAGTCAGGTTAGTGCAGGGCAGCGACTTGAATGGTGTGCCTAAACTGCGTTTTCATGGCCTTTCTATTGCTATTGCCAGTAGCGATTCTCTCAGTAAGAGCAGCAACAAAGACACACGGAAGTCTTCCAGCCTGTTTGGTGCCGGCGCTCCTGAGCCAAACCAAGCCCCTGCACGGACCAAAACTTCCTCCAGTGTTCGTGCTAAGCTAGTGTCTAAAACGGATAAACCTTCCTGTCCCTCAACTCTTAAAAACCCCAGCCAGACTGAGGTTGTGAACCCATACAAGAGTAAACTCTTTTCAGAGAATGCAGGAAATGCCCGAGGAAGCTACAAGGCTACTTCCATGGCCTCAAGTTATGGCACTTCTATTCAGTCCAATGTAGGAAATGGTCCCATCTTCAAGCCTCGCAGTTTCTCAACGAGCTACGACTCCAAATCGTCCAGAGAGGGAACATCTGGTAATAAGTTCGCCCCGACCAAGACCCACATCATCCTTGATAAATTTGGTGGCTATGCTATCCGACGGCTGAAGAATCCTGGGCAGGAGAAAGTGAGTATCAGGAAGACCCAGCAGGCCTACCAGACTCCCAACAAGGCCTACGTGGCCCCTCAGTGGCAAGCAACAAACCAGGCCTACAAGGCCTACGTGGCTCCCCAGCCGCAGACTCCCAACAAGGCCTACGAGACGGCCTACGAGATTCCCAACAGGACTCCCAACAAGGCCTACGTGGCCCCTCAGTGGCAAGCAACGAACCAGGCCTACGAGGCACCCAACAAGGCCTACAATGCTCCCCAGCAGCAGACGCCCAACAGGGCCTACGTGGCTCCCCAGCAGCAGACTCCCAACAGGGCCTACGAGATTCCCAACAAGGCCTACGAGACTCCCAACAGGACTCCCAACAGGGCCTACGTGACTCCCAACAGGGCCTACGTGACTCCCAAGAAGGCCTACGTAGCCCCTCAGCGGCAGGCTGAACCCCAGGCCTACATCTCTCCTCAGGTTGCTCCTCTCAAACCTCAGGTCCCGAGTGCTCAAAGAAATGCCAAATGGTTGCGTGTCAGTCCAAAGTGGGGACAATAGCAGGTGAGTACTGTGCTCACTTTCTTGCTGTTCTATACATTAACTTAAACCTGGTGACTAATGTGTTTGTTCTTACAGGTGCAGCTGGTGTCCTCGGATGAATATTTCATTTTTTTAAATCAAATAAATACATGAATTAACCACTTGGTTGTGTCTTTACTTCACCTTGTATTGTGGGATGGTGAATGCATGAGTGCTTGTGGATGTAAGCTTGGTGCCCTCTAGTGTCTAAAAGGTGTGTTGCAACAATGTTTCCTTTACAAAACTAATTTGCAAAATGTATCTTAATACTTTACAGTGCTGACAAAAGATTGTGAAAATCCCCTTAGCAAAAACAAATGTCTCAATAGTTTAAACTATTGTACATTTACGAAAGTGAGATATCTGCTTATGTGGCACACTGGTTCTTAAAACATGCAGTGTTTGCTTTTGAGTTGGACTTTGTACTTTGACCTTTACCAGTGGTGCTCTTTATAATGTGACTCTTAGGTTTTAGCTCAAGTGGTAAAATATCTTATCACTTTAAGGGGCTCCCACTAAATGTACAAGTCAATTGATAGACATTGAGCACTAAACTTAAAACATGTGATTCCTTATCCCAATGTCTGCTCTTAAAACTTTGAAAATTCCTCAACTTGAATGCAAAGTGTACATGCTAGTGTAGTCTGTGGCCATATTGGATTACATGTTTATAATATATAGCCTTATATTTAACATGGTAGTGTGATGAAACTTTTAATGTAAAGATATAAAAACCTTGCTTCTTTCAACATGAAACTAGTATTGTAAACCAGGGGCGTTTCCTGGACCTGGAAACATTCGGTGCCAGAGATTTTCTTTTGGGTGTGCTGTGGGCAGAGATGGGGTCGTTACTAAAAAATGTATTGCACTACTTCGTTACTCTACATAAAGTAACTCGTTGCTTTACTCGCCGCGCATGTGTGAGTGGCATTAACTCTCCTTACCAGCAGGCGGCGGTAGTGCGTATTCGTCATTCAAAACAGGCAACAACCGGAAAACTGAACAGACTACGTGATATAAACAAACAACAAATGGCGTGTGCGTTAGCGTGTTCTTTGCAGGTGCTTGTTGAGGTTTGACGAGGTGTTTAGAGCAGTGGATAACAGCTTCTGGCCTGGACACAGTTTGCACCTCACCGTCGCATTCCTGTCTATTATTCGGACAAACTCAAAATAATGGGCATACCTCCACCCCTCGAAAGTTATCGCTGACTCAGCCTTGTTTATGCAGCACTGCACGTGGAGATGTAGACGCCCAAATTGCGCAGATTACTTACATATAAACTTGCGGCGGAAACCCCTCTTATCCGTCAGTGTGATTATGATTGATTTTAGTAAGAAACGAAGTAACGCGTGTCGGGGCAATGTTAGTAACTGTAGTGTGATTACTGAATTATAAAAGTAGCGCGTTACACTTCTCCGTTACCGACAAAAGTAAGATTATTACAGTAACGTGCTACACCCAACTCTGGCTGTGGGGTAGTTTGACGTTTCATGGAGGGTGCTCAAACATTTAGGGTTTCCCATTAAGGTACCGGGCGCTACAGTGGAATGTTCTACTGCAACACTCCCCACACGCACACACAGTACACCCGCGACTGTTACAATGAAGGCTTGATAATCAGCTCAGGCCATATAGGTGTAACGTAAGCAGGGGTAAAGTGCTATTTTTTAGTATTGCATAACTGTTTTTAATTTATTCTCTTTGTTTTATAACTAATGGTCATATGAAGGTGTGCCTTGGAATAACATTTTACATACTAATTGCATTCACTGAACACGGGAAATTACAATCCTGCCGTCCAGTGTCATGATGCGTGCTGACGTAATTAAAAGCACCACCAATACCTTCCCCCAAACATATTTTAAATGATAACGCTATCGAAGCAGTTCCTGCCGTTGCTAAGTTAGTTCAAACAGTAACAACGGACTATTTTTCTTAGCGGATGCATGTCAATTTAAATCAATACATACAACCATTTTTTAAATCAATAAAAATCATTTTCTAAATCCATAAAAGCATTTCAATTTCAAGTCCTATCGTTACTTTGTTGAGAATGTGGCCATGTAATAAGCGCGATAATGTGCAGCGACTTGGTCATTATGGGGAAAATAACACCTTCATGCCGATCTAGATCCCTCCGCTTCGCATCGGGCTCCTGGGCTGCAGTCGAATAGTCCAAAAATCAGCTCCTAAGTTCTAACCCTATCGTCGATTCCTTGACCTCTGAGTGAAACGTCACGGGGTTAAGGGATAGTGGATAGGAGAATTCCAAAGTACTTAGGAGAAGAGACTGCGGTACTTTAGAGAATCCTGTCACTACCATGGATGTATAATAAGAACTGGATACAGCGTGGGAGGCGGGGCCTCATTCATTCCTATGAGAGTTGCTCATTGGCGCATGATGATAAAATGGCCCAACTTTTGAGAGAGCGAAACATCACAGATTACCCAGCATGCCTGAAAAGTACCCGTATGTGCGCTCATAGCGCATGCGCAACTTTAACCAAAATGCTCGTTCACATCAAGCACGTCAATTTGCATACACCTAACAGCACCACGTGTTCATGACAGCATGGTAATGGCTTGTTTTTATGATGGATTTGATATTAACGAGGCGGCAGTTACGCCAGTTAGCAGCTAGCGGCTAGCTAGTAAAGTTCTCTCAGAGCCTTGGCTAAATGACTGTACTCGTGCCCTCAGACGCGCTTGCAGGCGTGCAGAGAGAAAATGGAAAAAGGATCAACTCCATGTCTCCTTAGAAATCCTTCGTGCTTGTCTTTCCGACTACCAGACGGCAGTCAAAGCAGCCAAAACAGAACACATTTCTCTGCTAATCTCCAAAAACAGCCATAAACCTCAGGTTCTTTCTAATGTCCTCAACTCGATCATTAATCCCTGTGATGCTTCTCCGATTGTGCCATCGACTACTCACTGTGATAAGTTCCTTACATTTTTTATCGAAAAAGTATCTGCTCTTTGGCTAGCCAACACTAGTGCTACCCCAGATCCTGCTCCTTTCCTGTGCCCTGCTGTCCTCGACCACTTTGAGCCTGTATCCCTCTCTTCTCTCTCGGATGTGGTCAAGCACCTGCGGCCGACAAACTGCAGCTCAGATAGCATTCCCTCTCGCCTTCTCAGAGATGTTTTTAATTCAGTTGGAGCAAGTATTGTATTACTATTAAATACCTCTCTTGGCTCAGGATGTGTCCCAGCTGCCTTCAAACATGCCGTGGTAAAGCCACTACTTAAAAAGAAAAATCTCGACCCTTCCATTCTCGCAAATTTTAGGCCCATCTCCCACCTTTTTTATCCAAAGTTCTGGAGCGAGTAGTCTACGCCCAGCTGCAGTCTTTTTCAACCACGCATGGAATCCATGAAAAGTTTCAGTCTGGCTTTAAAGCCATGCACAGCACTGAAACAGCCCTTTTAAGAGTTTTTAATGATCTGCTCCTAGCCGCCGACTCAGGTAGCTCAGCTGTCCTGGTGCTGTTAGACCTGACAGCGGCCTTTGACACTGTGGACCATAGCATCCTGTTGTCACGGCTTGAACAGTCCGCAGGCATCACAGGCTCTGCACTTGCATGGTTCATGTCCTACCTGACAGACCGTAGCTTTTCAGTGCAGCTGGGTGCCTTCTCCTCTGCCAAAGCCCCTCTTACCTGTGGGGTTCCCCAAGGCTCGATTCTGGGCCCCATCCTTTTCTACTTTACACACTGCCCCTGGGTTCAATCCTTACAAAACACAATGTCCCCTTCCATTGTTATGCAGATGATGTACAAATCTATCTGCCTCTCAATTCCAATGCAAACTCTTTACAGATATTGATGGACTGCTTGACAGAGGTCAAATCCTGGCTGAGCCAAAATTTCCTCAACCTTAATGAGAGTAAGACTGATGTCATCGTTTTTGGACACCAACCTCCAGCCTCCCCAGTTGATACTCTGGGCTCCCTAAAAAAAAACATCCTCCCCTCTGTCAAGAACCTTGGAGTGACCTTCGATAGCACTTTTAAATTTGATAAACAGGTCAGCAGCGTAGTTAAAACCTGCTTTTTTTTAAATACGACTATTGGCTAAGACCAAGTCGTTTTTATATTTTAAAGACTTGGAAAGGGTTATCAACGCCTTTGTAACCACAAGGTTGGATTACTGCAACGGTCTGTATGTGGGTATGGACCAGGCCTCAATTAGACGCCTGCAGCTAGTGCAGAACGCCGCTGCACGTCTTCTTACTGGCCACAAAAAGCGTGACCACATTACCCCAATTCTGGCCTCACTGCACTGGCTTCCAATTCGGTTCCGAATTGATTTTAAACTCCTTTTATTTGTTTTTAAAGCACTAAATGGGCTGGCTCCGGCCTGTATAGCTGAACTCCTCCAGCGCTACACCCCAGCCAGAGCCTTAAGGTCTGCTGACCAGCTACTGCTGGTAGTGCCCCAGACCAGGCTCAAAACCCGAGGGCACCGAGCCTTCGCAGCAGCTGGTCCCAGGCTCTGGAACACTCTGCCCCTCCATATGAGGTCGGCCCAGACTCTAGGGGTTTTTAAAACAAAACTAAAGACTCACTTCTTCTCCCTGGCATTCTACTCCGAGCAGAGTATGACTACGGACAATTCCCTGTGTTGGATTTTTATATTTGTTGTGGTAATTGATTGTCTTCTGTTCTTTGCGAATGTAGTAATGTGTTATTTATTATTTGCATGTACAGCACTTTGGTCTCGACCAAAAATCGTTTTAAAATGTGATTTATAAATAAAACCTGATTTTATTTTATTTTATTAGTAATTATGCTAATGTGCACATCCATCGTTATTATGTACTTATATTACGCTGTAACAGGATCTAGTGATATCCAAGCAACAGAGCTTCATTTAGCATGAAAGAATTATTGCACTGTATATATACACATATATATATACAGTGCAATAAGCTTCTTAGTGCAATAAGAAGCTACAGGGACGTTAATCTAACGTCGGTAATATTAACTTTATTTAATACAACATTTACGGTACAAGATTTAATCATACAGTCCATGTAATATAATATTTTACAAATGATGAATTACAACAAACATGTGCAATATATCCATTATTACAGCTCCGTGGGATCGAAGACGATATGGGTCCGTTCTTATTGTGCATCCATGGGTAAAGATAAATGCATGTAGTGCTGCTGCATGCTGAACACGTAACATGAACGTGCCGGGCGGCGCGGTCCCGTGGGTTAGATGCTCGTTCATAATGCAGAGGGAAATAACTCTCAGAATAACGTTATTAGCACATTTTTACAACTTGAGGAACAAATGTTTTTAATAAGGGCTATACAAGTGTTCATACTGGGTGGTTTATTTAGTTTAAAAACAATTATCCAACGATTTACAGACCACTCTTTCCCCATGTAAGTCAATGGGAAATAGTGTTTCCGGGCCTGGCAACCAAACGGAAGTGTAGTACCGCCGTTTGGCCACCACGAATATTTTCATCTGAGTCCGGCGCACTTCCTGGGGGCTTGGTCACTGTCACCGACTACCACTACCCGATCCGTCCCCCTTGTCACCATAGACATATGCTATACATGTTTGCATACATTCACATTAAATATTTATTCAGTATGATAGCTGTCTAACAGAAGTTAAATTCATTTCTCACTTATTCTGACAATGTACTTAACCCCAAAGAAAATAACCCAATAAAAAGAGTTGTTAAATAATAGTGAAGTCACGTTGTAATAACAATAACTCATCTCTCTCTCTCGTTTTATTTTTCAGCTTTGCCAAAAGCCACTGTGTCAAGTGTCCTTCCTGGGTTGCCGTCTGGAGTTGTCCAATATGGCGGACCATCTCCCACACACCCAGACCCTCTGGCAGAGGAGGTGGCACTGGTCTCCTGCTCTCTCCCAAATGGAGCTTTCCCTCTTCAAGCTACCTAACTTCACTCCTTCCACCTTTGAATTCCGCTGTACTTCTCTGAGACTTCAACCTCCAGACAGGGAAGATAGCTGAACTAACATCTCTTTTAACCGCCTTTGCTTTCTCACTGTCTCCATCCCCACCAACTCATAACGCTGGCAATGTCCTTGATCTCATATTCTCAAGGAACTGCTCTACTTCTAACCTCTCTGTAAACCCGCTTCACACATCCGATCACTTCTTCATTTCATTCTCTCTACCCCTTTCCAAACATAACAAACTAATCTCTTCTAATTCTGCACCTGTCCTCCGCAACCTTCGTTCCCTCTCCCCCTCTACCTTTGCCTCATCGGTGCTCTCAGCCCTCCCTTCCTCTGACTCGTTCCAACTCCTGCCTCCAAACTCTGCTGCAGAAACTCTCCTCTCTACTCTCTCATCCTCTCTGGACTCTCTCTCTCCTCCCTCCTCTCTCATCCTCTCTGGACTCTCTCTGTCCTCTCACATCTCGGCAGGCTCGTCAGTCCCCTCCGGCTCCCTGGCTAAATGACGCACTGCGTGCTAATAGAACCATCCTTCAGGCAGCAGAGCGGAAATGGTGGAAATCCAATCACCATGACGACCTCCTAACCTATCAGGCTCTCCTCTCCTCTTTCTCTGCTTCCATCTCTCAGGCAAAAAGCACTTTCTTTCAAGATAAGATCCAATCTTCCTATTCCAATCCCCAAAAACTATTTTCCATCTTCTCCACCCTCTTGGACCCCCCTAAAGCCCCTTCCCCCTCCTCCCTTCTGTCAAGCGACTTTGTTAACCACTTTGAAAAAAAGGTTGATGATATTCGCTCTTCTTTTTCTGACTCACCTTTACTCACCGCTGGGTCACCAGACCCTCCATTCACCCACACACTGACCTCCTTCTCCCCTCTCTCTCCAAGTGAGGTTCTTACCCTCATTACCTCTGCCCGTCCTACCACCTGTCCTCTGGACCCTATCCCCTCAAACCTCCTTCAGACTATCGCTCCTGATATTCTACCATTTCTCACCCATTTCATCAACACTTCTCTAACTTCTGGTCACTTTCCAAACAGTCTCAAGGAGGCAAGAGTAAACCCTCTCCTAAAGAAACCCACTCTCAACCCGTCTGATGTTATAAACTACAGGCCTGTCTCTCTCCTCCCGTTCCTGTCTAAAACACTTGAACGCGCTGTCTTTAAACAACTCTCCTGTTATCTCCATCAGAACAACCTTCTGGATCCGCACCAGTCTGGTTTCAAGGCAGGTCACTCAACAGAAACTGCCCTCCTTGCTGTCACTGAGGAACTACAGCCTGCTGAAGCAGCCTCCCTCTCCTCTGTCATCATCCTTCTGGACCTGTCAGCTGCATTCGACACAGTGAATCATCAGATCCTCCTTCGCACTCTCCAAGAACTTGGAGTTTCAGGCTCTGCACTTTCCCTCCTTACCTCATACCTCAAAGACCGCACCTACAGGGTAACTTGGAGAGGGTCCGAGTCCGACCCTTGTCAATTAACTACAGGGGTCTCTCAGGGCTCTGTTCTTGGTCCCCTCCTCTTCCCCTTGTACACAAACTCGCTCGAATCAGTCATTAGCCCGCATGGTTTTTCATACCACTGCTACGCTGACGACACCCAATTAATTATGTCCTTTCCCCGCTCAGAGACCCAGGTCGTCGCACGCATCTCTGCTTGTCTAGCTGACATCTCTCAGTGGATGTCTGCTCACCACCTCAAGCTCAACCTTGACAAGACTGAACTGCTTTTCCTTCCGGGAAAAGATTTTCCCACTCTTGACCTAACAATCAACATCGGCACCTCTGTTGTTTCCCCGACTCAGACTGCAAGGAATCTGGGTGTGACCCTAGATAACAAACTGTCCTTCACTGCAAACATCGCTGCTACAACCCGCTGCTGCAGATACACTCTTTACAACATCAGGAGGATACGTCCCCAGCTGACCCAGAAAACGACACAGGTTCTGGTCCAGGCTCTCGTCATCTCACGCCAAGACTACTGCAACTCCCTCCTGGCTGGTCTACCTGCATGTGCCATCCGAACTCTGCAGCTCATCCAGAATGCAGCGGCTCGTCTGGTCTTCAACCTTCCTAAATGTTCCCACACCACGCCGCTCCTCCGCTCCCTTCACTGGCTTCCAGTAACTGCTAGAACCCACTTCAAGACACTGGTACTTGTGTACCATGCTGCGAATGGATCTGGCCCTTCCTATATCCAGGACATGGTTAAACCGTACACCCCAGCATGTGCACTCCGCTCTGCATCAGCCAAACAGCTCGCTGCACCCGCACTGCGAGGTGGACCCAAGTTACCATCAGCAAAAACACGTGGATTTGCTATCCTGGCTCCAAAATGGTGGAATGAGCTCCCCATTGAAATCAGGACAGCAGAAAGCTTACACATCTTCCGGCGCAGACTGAAAACTCATTTCTTTAGACTCCACTTCGAGCGATACAATTACTAACAAAGCACTTATATACTAATAAAGGACTGGCTTATCTAAAGACAGCTGAGTAGCACTTGAAATGTTTTAGCTCTATGAAACCTGATGTACTTCTATGATTCTGTTTTCTTCAAGTTTGTACTTTGTTGGTCGAACGCACTTATTGTAAGTCGCTTTGGATAAAAGCCTTAGCTAAATGAAATGTAATGTAATATATAACATGCTTCAGGACAAAGTGCAACCATAACTTACCCAGTTAGTAACGTCAGTTGTAAGAGTTGACCAGTAGTAGCCAGCAATGACTCTGTTTCTGGTGCCTCTCAAACCATTGTGGTTGCCTGTTCCAGCGTTATCGTGGCCCTCTGTGAGGGCAGACAGCTTTTCCTCCTCGGACCAGATTACCTAACGCATGTACTGCTGGTTGGAACCAATATAGAACAGCCGGCCATCTACAAAAAAAAGAGCTTAGTAACTTAAACATTTTTATTTAACTATTATGTCAAATTCACAATAACAAGGCACATACACTTCAATGTTCATCACATCAATTCACAAAACTGAGGGCATTTTGAACACAAACACAAAAAAAGGGGTCATTCAGGAATAAAATTATTATATTATAAATAATAATAAAATAATTAATTATATTATAATATTGAATTAAATATTGTATAGTATTATTTCATTTAGAAATGCAATACAAATACAATACAATACAAATAAAATACAAAACTTGAGACAGAGCTAAGTAACTGAAAAGCATTATTATTAAAAGTAACTGCCCAGTAAGTAACAACACAAAATAACAGGAGAATGAGAATTAATTACCTTTTACTCTAAAGTTCGATGACGCACGGAGCATTTCATCTCGTTCATTTTTAGAGAGGTCTGTGTGAAATTCACCTTCAGACATGTATTCTCTCAAATTGTTGTAAAACACAAAAGTCTTCATTCTGTCAGATGCAATGGAAATCGCCATTTGTCAGATGAAAAAATGTGTGCATGCGCAATGCATATTTGCATATTGGCCAGCTGTCTCTAGACCACATGTGTCAAACTCAAGGCCCGGGGGCCACATCCGGCCCTTGGTGGATTTAATTTTGGCCCACATGATAATTTCTAATTACTATTAGATCTGGCCCGCCGGTATATTGCACGCACACCTTCACTCCATCCTGAGGGTCTCCTCAGCTCAGAGCCTGAGCCCAAACATTGATGACCTTGCACCCAAGATGAGATGCCAAGTATCTGAACTAGCATCACAGAGCAGCACACTGAGTTTAATGGATGTTTCCTTCTGCACTTTCTCTCTCACGACAACAGGGCATGTTTGGTTTCTCTTTGAGGGAAATAGTTTTCTTGAAGCTGTTGTTGGCCTGTGGGAAAATGTAATCATAAGAAATGACTCTGGAAAAGCTGCAGATAGAGCCATAAGAAATGAATGCAACTGATTATTTAATTTTTAATGTTGTTTTTATAGGCAATAATTTAAGCTTTGTTAGTTCCAGGTTTAATATGTGCAATAAGTTCATTTCAATACATTTTGCAATAAACATTGAACCAGTCCGGCCCTCGATTAGTACCCATTTTTTTTATTTTGGCCCACTGCAGATTTGAGTTTGACACCCCTGGTCTAAAGTCTAGACCAGGGGTGCCCACACTTTTTTGGCTGGTGAGCTACTTTTGAAATGACCAGCTAACCGAGGTCTACCAACCAAAAATAAAAACCCAAATTGCAAGGGTTGCTGAATAACACGTTTTATTTTTACATGGGATAACTACAATAGGGCTGCAACAAACGACTAATTTGATTATCGATTAATCTATAGATTAATGAAACGATTAATCGACTATTCGGACTACTACTGTGTGCCTTGCACAATTTCTCAAACGCTCTTATTTAACCATCAACTTTTAGATTTAGTTTGAGGTTGTTTTAGGCATGTGGAAACTAACAATGAAGACAATAAAGATGAATACTTGATTCAAAAATACATATATTATTAAATTAATTTAACAAATTGTGAACAAAATTAACATTGCTTTTTATTTGAATTAAATAAATAATATTTCACATCAAAAGAAACAACAATGTTTTAACAAATCTTATTAAATAATCTGATGACAGAACTGGAAAGAGAATAGCTGAAACTTTAACAAAATAAATAACTCAGTTACCTCTAATCATTAACCCATGTTTGTATAATGTAGTTAACTCCGTGTGTTGCTGCTAGCATACATAACACCTGACGTGGAAACGTTACTCGTGGATGGGGCTACAGAGCTACTCGAAAGACAGTCGAACCCGGTGCATTCCTCCGTCTGAATGTGGTGCACTTTTGCAAAATGTTTAGACAAATTGCTCGTGTTACCGCCCTTACATGCTAAACACTTTTGGTGACGAGCATTGTCCACCTCAAGACGGGTAACATGTAACCACACCTTGGAGCGCTTCTCTCCACCATCTCCTCCGTGTGTTGCTGCATGTAGCGGATGCGTGTGTGTAAACTGCCCCACCCCCTTGCAAACAGACGGGGGAGAGAGAGATCTCTTCTGGATTGGAAAGATAGAAAATACACCGACCATAGACGCATTTGTTTGTCTTTTTGCATGTTAGAAACGAGTTGGCGACACTAAGACTAAGAGATAATGTTTGTGTAGCAATAATACATGACCTTTCTCTTTCTCAACTCGCTACTCGGAGGGAAGTCGCTGTCATATGCCTTGTGAACACTCCGATAATGCCTCTCCACGTTACCTTTCTTTGGCAGAGCGACGCTTGCTTTACAAATAAGGCAAATAACCTTTGAATGTGACATCACCAAAAAGATTCTCCTTCCCATTCTGTGTGGAAGTGGTATGTCTTTAGCTTTTTGCTCGTTCCCGCACTCATTTTGTTGTTTGTCTCTCCCGGCACTTGACTGATTTTGTATCGCTTTGCATTCTGTGTTAACAGACTGGAAAGCAATAGGTCGCTTTTTCTGTCAATCAAGTCAACTCCTGAATTAAGTGGCAGGGAGGCCAAAGGAGGAGGGATCAAAACCTGTTTTGTCTATTTTAACGGAGCTGGATTTTTTTTAATTTATGAATGACTCGCGATCTACCAGCATTGCCCCCGCGGTCGACCGGTCGACCGCGGTCTACGTACTGGGCACCTCTGGTCTAGACGGTCTAGATGCCAAGTGTCCTTCTTGGGTTGCCGTCCGGAGTTCTCCAATATGGCGGACCATCTCGCACATGCGCCCTGCAGATCGGGCAGAGCTGCAGATCGGGTAGTGACAGAAACTACAGTTTTCTATACAGCGGACTACAACATTGATGTTTAATAAGAGCGACGGACTCATCTAGAGACTCTGCACCGTGCTCTGATGCTGTTGTTTTATGCTTTATGAACGTGGACAACAGAGAAACATATTCTTCATGCCCAAAGTTGGAATTGAAATAAAAAAGGAAAGTGAAACTTATGCTCGTCACCCTCTCCCTCCGGTCCACATTAATACAAATGATCCCAAAGATTGTATGATGAAAAGATCTTAAAATCAATACAAATGTATTTATTATAAACGTTAGTCCTTAACACTGTGTATATCACCATTCAAACATCTTTTAAAAGTTGAACAACCCCCACACAGCTCATTGAAGACTGAAATGTTGACTTTATTTGATCATTTCACTAAAAACTAACGTTCATATTTCTCTTTTTGATTATAATTCTGATGCACGTTCAAAACAAAGCACTTTGGCAACTTACCACATACGTTTTAAAAAGCTTAATAATCACCGTAACTTTCATGATATCATTTCTCGGTCATAATCGGTAGTTTCCGTGAACGGCCGACTGTTGTGTGACGGCAAATGCTGCGGCTGCAAGGCATTGTGGGGCATTTTCTCCTCTCCTTTCGGTAAGGGAGGTCCACACAGACTCAATGTAATGAACCCTCGTGACCACTAGAGGGGGGTGTAACCAACAAATATATAGCGAACATTTAAAAGAGGTAAAAAAAGCCTAAAATAGTTTGTTTTGTTAACCCTTGTGTTGTGTTCGAAAGCTGTTACCGTTCATGGTGTTCGCGGGTCATTTTGACCCATGATTTATCTCAGTCCAAAACACTCAAAACTAATGACTATCATCCAATATTGTTTTAACTACATCATAACTAACTTATCATGCATTCATAACCGTACAATGCTGTACAATCCATTATATTTATAATCCTGTTGTCATTTTTATTTTATGGCCCAAAAAAACATGTGATTCAATTCACTCATTATATTTCCTATAGTGAAGACGGTGGATCATTACGTTATATGACTATAATAGACTCATATTAGAATACAATATCCACAAAATAAGTTTTAAATTATTGTTGCAGTGGATGAAGGGGGAGGGGAGGGGTGTCTAAAGTCAAAGATGAATCTTGATTGGGCAAAATTTGACCCCGTGTCGCCCACAACATGCTGCTGGGTCTCACCAGACCCGAACACCAAATTATGCACTTTTTTTTTTAGAGACCTTCAGACTTGGCTAAAATTGTCAAAATGAGTTGTGTAGTGTTTATATATCTGTTGTGGAGGATATTCAGAAGCCTTGATCCGATACAAAGAACGAGTGTAGTTATTATATAATTTTAACTTGAAATGGGTCACGGGAGACCCGAACACAACATAAGGATTAAAGCATGTTAATTTAACTTCTAAAGAAGAAATAAGATTAAAAATTCGTTTTGTGTTGAAAAAAATAGATAATGTGAGCAGTGGCAGACAGGCCATCGGGACGAATCCCTATGGGCCGGTACTGAAGTGGGCCGGTCGGATAAGTCACTAGCAACCCTCCCGTCGACAATTTACTAGCGGTATTTACTTGTGGTACCGACTGTGAGTCATATAAAAGACAATCATAATTTACACAAAATAATAAAAAACTTCCTCTTAACAATTCCTTATTGTTCTTTAAAAACGACTATATAAATCTTAATAATATGAAACTGTCAAAAGTAATGGAAAGTATCGCAACGCAACATAATTAATATATACGTATATAGCAATATAATGCATTTATTATCTAAAAATAATGACTTAATGTTCAAAAATAAGAATTCAAAGAAATGATGACTTGTGAAACATTCTCAAGATTGATAGTAAGTCTTTATTTAAAGAGTTTAACATGTTCTTGATATAGCCTACATGTCGTTCTTTCCGGAAAGGTTTTCCATTGTTGTGATTTACAGCCTCTTCTTTTCCATCACACACATTAGTAATAGATGATATGAATACATGGAGTGCACCACCATGTGCATTAAACAGTGGCGGTTACACAGAGGAAGACACGATAATACAAACACTTGTGCTTTACACGATATATTTGAATGCTCAGAAAGAAATTGCATAGATGTGATAAACACTGTATTCTCCTAGAAATCAAGATAAGTTCAAAGGCATTGAAATAATGATATATATATATATTGCAAAAAATCACATTACTCTATGGGTAAAAGTCACCACTTTTACACCGTTTTAAGGCCACTGGATAGCTCACTTTAAGATGCATTTTAACCTTATTCATGGAGATAATGGGTGTTTCTCAATGTCGAGTAAAACTGCTCCAGAGCCACTATTTCAAGCATACTACGTCATCGAGTGCCGCCGAAGGACTGTTCCAATGTCCAGCATACTTGGAATTATACCGAGCCCGGCGTACTTCGTAGCGAGAAATTTCGAGGCTGCACATGTGTAGACTCCGCGGTCTTAAAATCCCCACAATGCTTTGCGCACCGTCCAGGAAGGATTCTTGCCTCGCTTCTGAAGCAAGTGACTCGGAAGACATGTGCTACCAAGCAAGCGTCCTCGACATTGAGAAACACCCAATATATAGGCAGAGACATTTAGATAACGGTAGTGGAAATTATATAAAACCAGATAAGGTGAGTTGCATTCATTAATAGTTTATCAAAAGTCAATATTCTTCCAATAATGTCGTATTTTAGATGCCACTGTGTTCATTTTAAGTGACATACTGTAGATAGGATATAGGCACCTGATCTTAGTTTAAAACTCAGACGTTATGATGGCAACAATCTTCTCTATATCCAAAGATAATACATAAAGGTTACTAACACTTTATTTGATCAAATAAGATGCCCTTAAAGAGATACAAATATATGATATGGTTGAGTGTTTTGCTCCAGAGTGCAGCCAGAGGGTGTTTCTCAATGTTGAGGACGCTTCCTTGGTAGGACATGTCCCTCCGAGTCAGGTCTTTCTGAGGCTAGGCAAGAATCCTTCCTTTCATTCGGAGAACGAAGAATGGAACAGGCTAGCAAGTGTGCGTCATGTGAGAGGCCCGGCCTTATATTGCATTTTCTGCCAAAGATTTTGGAAATTGGTCCGTGCGCAAAGCATTGTGGGGATTTTAAGACCGCGGAGGATACACTGCTACATCCTGGAAATTTCCCGCAACGAAGGATTCAGTCCTCGGTTGAATTCCAAGGATCCTGGACATTGGAACAGTCCTTCGGCGGGACTCGATGACGTAGCATCCTTGAAATAGTGGCTCTGGAGGAGCCTTCCTTGACATTGAGAAACACCCAGTGAACAAGTTCAAGTTTGATGAATATTTAAATAAAAGCTTTGCCCGAGTTAGCGTATGCATCTGATGTGATTGATAAGCCTCGAGGGAACACAGCAGGTTTTGGTTAGAAAACATTGACCATACAAGTCAAAATAAATGTCTACCAAGTGCCTGAAAGCCTTTTGGCCTGCTGCACTGAAACAAAGAAAATCGTTTTGTTTTCTTGTCATAACACTTACAAATATTGTGGCTGTGATTAGTGTTAGTTCTGAGTGAAACACACAGATTTGTGAGCAGCAAAGCATACATTTGGCTACATTTTAAAGTGATAAGAGGTAAAGTGATGTGCCCCCACTAAAGTGACATATCTGTGGGAAAAGGTAGAAGGAAGCCCCTCAGTTTTTGGAGGTCACATGACAGGAAGTGGCCTGCTCCTCCATGCCAGCCTGAGTCATGAGCTCAGACACGTCGTTCTCAAGGTCGTCGATGCGCGTTCCCATCTCATCTAGTGAGAAAGTGAAGGAACAATCTGCCAGGGAACCAGAGCAACAACTCAATATAGCAACCATTTCACATGCAAATTATATTAAGCATTTACAGCAATGTCTTCTTTGACAAATTGGTGCACACAATCTTGTTTAATTTTGGAAGCTTTTCATTTTAGAGTGCTAACCCTCCTCCTGGCACTAAGCTGCTTAATCACATTTAGAAAATATAGGTTTATTTTAGATATAATTGAGCGTTAGTTGTATCTTTGTTAATTGTTTTATTTTATAAGGACTATAAATTATTTGGGTGAATAAAATCAAGTTTTTTCTCAAACGTACCTGCTCTCCCAGTGTTGTCTGTTTCCTGTTCCTTCACAATGACATACATTAAAAACATATAAGACTCTTTAACTGTTTTTGAGAAGGCTCCTACTCGCAGGTGTGTTGTAAACATCTTGATTGAAAGGTCACAAGGGGAACGGGACAGGGCTGCAATGGTTAACATTTCAAAAGTCTTATTCTACTGAAAGCCTAGTTTCACAAATATATTTTACCGTAGCAAAAGCAAGTAAAAAGCTGTAGTCAAAGAGACAGCTACACAGAGGTGGGGAAAGTACTCAGATATTTTACTTCATTAAAAGTAGAAGTACTCAGATCTTGTACTTGAGTAAAAATAGAAGTACTTAGGTATTGTACTTTAGTAAAAGTACTCAGATCTTGAACTTGAGTAAAAGTAGAAGTACTCAGATCTTGTACTTGAGTAAAAGTAGAAGTACTCAGATCTTGTACTTGAGAAAAAGTAGAAATAATCAGATCTTGTACTTGAGTAAAAATAGTACTTAGGTCTTGAATGTCTGCCATGCTCAGGAAAATAACTTCGAGAACAAATGTTGTTTTTTTATCTTTTATGCTTCCTATTTTAGTTTTTGCATTTCACAAATGTATCTTGAATAGAAAAATATGCATAAGTATTCCCTAAAATTGGATTTGAGGTTTTAGTTTTAGACTGAGTTTGAACGCCCCCCAGTGGCCATGCATGTTAACACAGCTGTGTGTTTGACAGGAGGACACGTCTTTGATTAGTAATTAATCTCAGGTGCGTTTTAGCTAGATGCAGGACTCGCTTAATACATTATAACAATAAGTAAATGCTGCGACAATTATTGAGTAGACCGGAAACGCCAAAAAGTGAAGCAGGCAGTGAAGTTACCAGCTGTTTACTTTACAGTAGGAGCATGGCATTAAAAAAAAGGATATTTTTGGACTCCAGCTGCTCAGAAATTCCCTTGAATCGTCCCTGAAGTCTTTTCATTGTTTCCTCCATCTATAAGAAAAGAAACGACATTTAAAGTATTACTATGTTAGTTTATATGCACATACCTTTATCGTTGTCAGACAAACTCACCGCTTCTGTCAACTCTTTAGCTGAATTGCCCTCTGTTTTCGACATCGTTTCTTAAACAACAGTGTTAGTATATCGGCTGAAACCTAATCTTGGCCCTTACAACCTAAGTATGAATGTTCTCTTGCTATACAAATCTCCTTTCTGTTTCCCCCATCGATATATAATAAGAGGTTTCCCCTCGACAACGCTAGCAATGACTCCCATAACTTGAGTCGAATCCCTGAAAACAACGTGACTTCCGCCTGCAGTTTTTTTAAATGTCAAAATAAAAGTCCCTAGATGAAAGCATCTGAAAAAGGGAATCATGAAGTGTCTTGCTGTTGAGGTTCAGGTAAAGCACGGTTAATGTATTATATTTCAGGGAGAATTGTCCGGGGCTACAGAAAAAACATTCTGGGCTATATCAATATCTCTGTCCCTGATATGTAAGTTGCAAATCCAAAGTGCCTCATTTTCATATGTAAAATTGTAGTCTAAAACATTGTCTATAAAGCTGGGATTTTTCTTGGTTTTAATGTCATTCTCTAAATCAACATCAAACTTACAATAGTAAGTAAGTAACCGTTCAGAAGAAAATGCTGAATATGAGCATTGTAATCCCTCCGCAAATTGTATCATGACCTGCTTTAAACATTTGGCATGTTCGGTTATAGGCTTGTCTTTTATTTTGAAGGTAACGGAGAAATGGCACATTTATTGTAGAAACTAATCTCTCCTTTGACAAAAATTAACATACCCGGGTTATGAGTTGATACATTTTCCTATCCGTATATCATTTAAAATATGTTTGGGGGAAGGTATTGGTGGTTATAGCTTTTAATTACGTCAGCACGCAAGACACTTCAAATATTGATTCCCTTTTTCAGATGCTATCATCTAGGGACTTTTATTTTGACATTTTAAAAAACTGCAGGCGGAAGTCACGTTGTTTTCAAACTCACGTTATGGGAGACATTGCTAACGTTTTTAAGGGGAAACAGAAAGGAGATTTTTACAGCAAGAAAACATTCATACCAGACCTGGCGTCATGGGCGGGCCCCATGGGGCCGAGTCCGTCCAGGATTTGGGCCCGCTGTTTTAATCAGGGCTGAATACAACATTGTAATTGTTTTATTATTAAGTGTATTGTTATTTGTAGGGCTTTCTCCTAATATTTATTTTTGTTTTAAACTATGTTGAAAGATTAGTTTAATATCATTTTTTTATTTTGCTATGAAATTCTGAATGAAATTCTGAATGAAAGGCTGCGCACGAGACTGGTTTTTCGCTGGGTTGAGTCGTGTGGGTTTTTGAGTGAGATGCGGCACAGCAGCCTATCAGTTTACGCTTGCTAGGTTAGTTAGTCTATTATCATTTATATTTATCTGCAACAATAGATATCGGGAAGTGGTTAATTAAAAGGAATATGGCAACTCAGCGCCAGATGCAGGCACATGAGAAGACATCAGTTACGTTACCAACGAGCTAGCAAGCCAGCCAGGGACAAAGGAGGCTGGCAATCAATTGTATTTTGAAGAGAAAGTGACTCTCAAGCCGGCTCTCTCACAAACTCCTGGTCTGTGCGCAAGCAGACCGCTGCATGCACGCTCTCTGCCTCGCTCAATCTCTCTCTCTCTCTCTCTCTCTCTCTCTCTCTCTCTCTCTCTCTCTCTCTCTCTCTCTCTCTCTCTCTCTCTCTCTCTCTCTGTCTCTCTCTCTCTCTCCCTTTCTCATCGCTCAACCTCAGTCCACCTCTCCACCCTGTGTGCGCTCAGGTTTGCCTGCGTGCTTGCCTAAGTTGGCACAGAAGAAGAAGAAGAAGATGGACCTTTATTAATTATTATTATTAATTACAGCGTTACAAATGTGCCACAAAACCAACCAACGGATGTATAATAAGACCGTCAACAGTCTCATGGCAACCTAAAACCCCTCTGTTTCTGGAACAACAATTCACGAGCGCCTCCCTCAGCAATTCAGCTAAAGAGTTGACAGAAGCGCTGAATTTGTCTGACATGCAGTCAACATGTTGTTGTGTCCCTGAGACACTTCACCCCACATTGCTCCTGTGGGGATTGTCCACAGTATTGAGTATGTAAGTTGCTTTGGATAAAAGCGTCTAACAAGTGACATGTAATGTAACAACAGGGTGAAGCAAAAATATATGTTTGCTCTCCAATTGCTTCAATAAATCCCAAATGTTTTCTGTTTTCACTTTCTTCATTTTACCCTGAGACATGCAACAAAAACAAACAAGTTTCTTGAACAACTGAAAGTAACCCTTTGTGAGAAAGTCTGATATACAATATGGTCATTTAGGGGTTTGAGATATTGCTCTTTTACCATACAGTTTTTTGCGCAGGACTTAAGAACTCAGAGGTGACAGAAAATCAGAAAATCAAGAGCACTCAGTAGCCACCCTGACAGCACAGCAGCACCTGTAGACAATCAGCTCATTAGGCCCTGATTGGCTGCAAGCTGCAATAAAGCCTCCTTTCTGCTGCTCAGACAAGCAGAGCAAGTCACTTCAGGGCTACTGGTTCTTTACTGCTGTGTTGGAACAGAGAGAGAAAAATATGACTTGTGGAGTTCATTTGGGGTAAGTTTCTGCAGATATGCAAAGTTAATTGTTGTTAGCTGTCTGCGTTCTCTGATGTTTACATCTTTTCTGTACAGGATTTTCCTTATTGTCTTGGTTCAAGCAGAGCATGTGCGCTGTTTGTGGGCTTCAGAAGGTGAGCTAAGCACAACATTTCACTTAAGTGCTGTGAATGACTATAGCTGTGGCTTTAATATTGTTTCTTTTTCTCTAGCAGCTCAGAGCCAGAACAACAACACATATGTTGGCTTCAGGCAAAATAATCGGGAAGCTGGTGTCAACTATCTCCAGAATCGACTCAGACAGGGCTCAGCGCAGAGCAGAAACTTAAACATACCTTCAGCTGTGGGCAGTAGTTTTAGCCGGGGGCCTTCTACTGGTGGCTACACACAAACTGTTTCACAGCCAGCTAAAAGTGGCTTAGCTAAAGTCAGGTTAGTGCAGGGCAGCAACTTGAATGGTGTGCCTAAACTGCGTTTTCATGGCCTTTCTATTGCTATTGCCAGTAGCGATTCTCTGAGTAAGAGCAGCAACAAAGACACAGGGAAGTCTTCCAGCCTGTTTGGTGCCGGCGCTCCTGAGCCAAACCAAGCCCCTGCACGGACCAAAACTTCCTCCAGTGTTCGTGCTAAGCTAGTGTCTAAAACGGATAAACCTTCCCGTCCCTCAACTCTTAAAAACCCCAGCCAGACTGAGGTTGTGAACCCATACAAGAGTAAACTCTTTTCAGAGAATGCAGGAAATGCCGGAGGAAGCTACAAGGCTACTTCCATGGCCTCAAGTTATGGCACTTCTATTCAGTCCAATGTAGGAAATGGTCCCATCTTCAAGCCTCGCAGTTACTTAACGAGCTACGACTCCAAATCGTCCAAAGAGGGAACATCTGGTAAGAAGTTTGCCCGACCAAGACCCACATCATCCCTGATAAATTTGGTGGCTATGCTATCAGACGGCTGAAGAATCCTGGGCAGGAGAAAGTGAGTATCAGGAAGACCCAGCAGGCCTACCAGACTCCCAACAAGGCCTACGTGGCCCCTCAGTGGCAAGCAACGAACCAGGCCTATGAGGCACCCAACAAGGCCTACAATGCTCCCCAGCAGCAGACTCCCAACAAGGCCTACAAGGCTCCCAACAGGGCCTACGTGACTCCCAACAGGGCCTACGTGACTCCCAACAGGGCCTACGTGACTCCCAAGAAGGCCTACGTAGCCCCTCAGCGGCAAGCAACGAACCAGGCCTACGTGGCCCCTCAGAGGCAGGCTGAACCCAGGCCTACATCTCTCCTCAGGCTGCTCCTCTCAAACCTCAGGTCCCGAGTGCTCACAGAATGCCAAATGGTTGCGTGTCAGTCCAAAGTGGGGACAATAGCAGGTGAGTACTGTGCTCACTTTCTTGCTGTTCTATACATTAACTTAAACCTGGTGACTAATGTGTGTTTGTTCTTACAGGTGCAGCTGGTGTCCTCGGATGAATATAAATACATATTTTTAATGAAATAAATACGTTATTTTACCACTTGGTTGTGTCTTTACTTCACCTTGTATTGTGGGATGGTGAATGCATGAGTGCTTGTGGATGTAAGCTAGCAAAAAACAAATGTCCAAATAGTTCTAGTTTAAACTATTGCAAAAGTGTGAGGTATCTGCTTATGTGGCACACTGGTTCTTAAAACAATGCAGTGTTTGCTTTTGAGTTGGACTTTTTACTTTGACCTTTACCAGTGGCGCTCTTTATAATGTGACTCTTAGGTTTTAGCTCAAGTGGTAAAATATCTTATCACTTTAAGGGGCTCCCACTAAATGTACAAGTCAATTGATAGACATTGAGCACTAAACTTAAAACATGTGATTCCTTATCCCAATGTCTGCTCTTAAAACTTTGAAATTCCTCAACTTGAATGCAAAGTGTACATGCTAGTGTAGACTGTGGCCATATTGGATTACATGTTTATAATATATTGCCTTATATTTAACATGGTAGTGTGATGAAACTTTTAATGTAAAGATACTGTATAAAAACCTTGCTTCTTTCAACATGAAACTAGTATTGTAAACCAGGCTCTATCAGGGGCATTTCCTGGACCTGGAAACATTCGGGGCTTAGCCCTCAGTGGCGGCGCCAGAGATTTTCTTTTGGGCGAGCTGTGGGGTAGTTTGACGTTTCATGGAGGGTGCTCAAATGCTCAAACATTTAGGGTGTCCGTTAAGGTACC
>NC_136908.1:4531048-4664965 GCF_949606895.1 Notothenia rossii | reverse complement strand
CCCTGATTGGCTGCAAGCTGCAATAAAGCCTCCTTTCTGCTGCTCAGACAAGCAGAGCAAGTCACTTCAGGGCTATTGGTTCTTTACTGCTGTGTTGGAACAGAGAGAGAAATATGACTTGTGGAGTTCATTTGGGGGTAAGTTTCTGCAGATATGCAAAGTTAATTGTTGTTAGCTGTCTGCGTTCTCTGATGTTTACATCTTTTCTGTACAGGATTTTCCTTATTGTCTTGGTTCAAGCAGAGCATGTGTGCTGTTTGTGGGCTTCAGAAGGTGAGCAAAGCACAACATTTCACTTAAGTGCTGTGAATGACTATAGCTGTGGCTTTAATATTGTTTCTTTTTCTCTAGCAGCCCAGAGCCAGAACAACAACACACATGTTGGCTTCAGGCAAAATAATCGGGAAGCTGGTGTTAACTATCTCCAGAATCGACTCAGACAGGGCTCAAGCGCAGAGCAGAAACTTAAACATACCTTCAGCTGTGGGCAGTAGTTTTAGCCGGGGGCCTTCTACTGGTGGCTACACACAAACTGTTTCACAGCCAGCTAAAAGTGGCTTAGCTAAAGTCAGGTTAGTGCAGGGCAGCGACTTGAATCTTGTGCCTAAACTGCGTTTTCATGGCCTTTCTATTGCTATTGCCAGTAGCGATTCTCTGAGTAAGAGCAGCAACAAAGACACGGGGAAGTCTTCCAGCCTGTTTGGTGCCGGCGCTCCTGAGCCAAACCAAGCCCCTGCACGGACCAAAACTTCCTCCAGTGTTCGTGCTAAGCTTGTGTCTAAAACGGATAAACCTTCCCGTCCCTCAACTCTTAAAAACCCCAGCCAGACTAAGGTTGTGAACCCATACAAGAGTAAACTCTTTCAGAGAATGCAGGAAATGCCCGAGGAAGCTACAAGGCTACTTCCATGGCCTCAAGTTATGGCACTTCTATTCAGTCCAATGTAGGAAATGGTCCCATCTTCAAGCCTCGCAGTTACTCAACGAGCTACGACTCCAAATCGTCCAGAGAGGGAACATCTGGTAAGAAGTTCGCCCCGACCAAGACCCACATCATCCCTGATAAATTTGGTGGCTATGCTATCAGACGGCTGAAGAATCCTGGGCAGGAGAAAGTGAGTATCAGGAAGACCCAGCAGGCCTACCAGACTCCCAACAAGGCCTACGTGGCCCCTCAGTGGCAAGCAACGAACCAGGCCTACGAGGCACCCAACAAGGCCTACAATGCTCCCCAGCAGCAGACTCCCAACAAGGCCTACGAGGCTCCCAACAAGGCCTACGTGGCTCCCCAGCAGCAGACTCCCAACAGGGCCTACGAGATTCCCAACAGGACTCCCAACAGGGCCTACGTGACTCCAACAAGGCCTACGTGACTCCCAAGAAGGCCTACGTAGCCCCTCAGCGGCAAGCAACGAACCAGGCCTACGAGGCTCCCAACAGGGCCTACGTGGCCCCTCAGAGGCAGGCTGAACCCCAGGCCTACATCTATCCTCAGGCTGCTCCTCTCAAACCTCAGGTCCCGAGTGCTCACAGAAATGCCAAATGGTTGCGTGTCAGTCCAAAGTGGGGACAATAGCAGGCGAGTACTGTGCTCAGTTTCTTGCTGTTCTATACATTAACTTAAACCTGGTGACTAATGTGTTTGTTCTTACAGGTGCAGCTGGTGTCCTCGGATGAATATGAATACATATTTTTAATGAAATAAATATGTTATTTTACCACTTGGTTGTGTCTTTACTTCACCTTGTATTGTGGGATGGTGAATGCATGAGTGCTTGTGGATGTAAGCTACCAAAAAACAAATGTCCAAATAGTTCTAGTTTAAACTATTGCGAAAGTGTGAGATATCTGCTTATGTGGCACACTGGTTCTTAAAACAATGCAGTGTTTGCTTTTGAGTTGGACTTTTTACTTTGACCTTTACCAGTGGCGCTCTTTATAATGTGACTCTTAAGATATTTTACCACTTGAGCTAAAACCTATCACTTTAAGGGGCTCCCACTAAATGTGCAAGTCAATTGATAGACATTGAGCAATAAACTAAAAACATGTGATTCCTTATCCCAATGTCTGCTCTTGAAACTTGAATGCAAAGTGTACATGTTAGTGTAGACTGTGGGCATATTTGATTACATGTTTATAATGTATAGCCTTATATTTAACATGGTAGTCTGATGAAACTTTTAATGTAAAGATATAAAAACCTTGCTTCTTTCAACATGAAACTAGTATTGTAAACCAGGGGCGTTACCTGGACCTCGAAACATTCGGGGCTTAGCCCTCAGTGGCGGCACCAGAGATTTTCTTTTGGGCGAGCTGTGGGGTAGTTTGACGTTTCATGGAGGGTGCTCAAACATTTAAGGTTTCCCGTTAAGGTACCGGGCGCTACAGTGGAATGTTCTACTGCAACAATCCCCACGTGCACACACACAGTAGCTACACCCACGACTGTTACAATGGAGGCTTGATAATCAGCTCAGGGCATATAGGTGTAAGCAGGGGTAAAGTGCTATTTTTACAAGTGGGGAGTGGACCTAACATCCTCTAAGGGGGTCCTCACCTCCTCTAGTGGGGTCCCTAGAGGAGACCGAACCGAACTGTAAACAGATTTTCCTTTTGGATATTTACTAATCACTCTCCTTTTAAACTGTATTCTTGTTTTACTGTCATAGTATTTCATAACTGTTTTCATTTATTCTCTTTGTTTTATAACTATAGTGGTCATATGAAGGTGTGCCTTGGAATAATCTTTCACATACTAATTGCATTCACTGAACACGGGAAATTACAATCCTGCCGTCCTCTGTAGTGTCATGATGAGGTTCAGGTAAAGCACGGTTATTGTATTATATTTCAGGGAGAATTGTCCGGGGCAACAGAAAAAACATTCTGGGCTCTATCAATATCTCTGTGCCTGATATGTAAGTTGCACATCCAAAGTGCCTCATTTTCATAATGTAAAATTGTAATCTAAAACATTGTCTAGCTGGGATTTTTCTTGGTTTTAATGTCATTCTCCAAATCAACATCAAACTTACAACAGTAAGTAACCCTTCAGAAGAAAACGCTGAATATGAGCATTGTAATCGCTCCGCAAATTGTATCATGACCTGCTTTAAACATTTGGCATGTTCGGTTATAGGCTTTTGTCTTTTATTTTGAAGGTAACGGAGAAATGGCACATTTATTGTAGAAACTAATCTCTACTTTGACAAAAATCAACATACCTGGGTTATGAGTTGATACATTTTCCTATCCGTATATCATTTAAAATATGTTTGGGGGAAGGTATTGGTGGTTATAGCTTTTAATTACGTCAGCACGCAAGACACTTCAAATATTATGATTCCCTTTTTCAGATGCTATCATCTAGGGACTTTTATTTTGACATTTTAAAAACTGCAGGCGGAAGTCACGTTGTTTTCAGACTCACCTTATGGGAGTCATTGCTAACGTTTTTAAGGGGAAACAGAAAGGAGATTTTTACAGCAAGAAAACATTCATACCAGACCCGGCGTCATGGGCGGGCCCCATGGGGCCGAGTCCGCCCATCAAGGATTTTGCTCGCTGTTTTAATCAGGGCTGAATACAACATTTTAATTGTTTTATTATTAAGTGTAGTTATTTGTAGGGCTTTCTCCTAATATTTATTTTTGTTTTAAACTATGTTGAAAGATTAGTTTAATATCATTTTTTTATTTTGCTATGAAATTCTGAATGAAATTCTGAATGAAAGGCTGCGCACGAGACTGGTTTTTCGCTGGGTTGAGTCGTGTGGGTTTTTGAGTGAGATGCGGCACAGCAGCCTGTCAGTTTACGCTTGCTAGTTTAGTTAGGCTATTATCATTTATATTTATCTGCAACAATAGATATCGGGAAGTAGTTAATTAAAAGGAATATGGCAACTCAGCGCCAGATGCAGGCACATTAGAAGACATCAGTTACGTTACCAACGAGCTAGCAAGCCAGCCAGGGACAAGGGAGGCTGGCAATCAATTATATTTTTGAAGAGAAATGACTCTCAAGCCGGCTCTCTCACAAACTCCTGCTCTGTGCGCAAGCAGACCGCTGCCTGCACGCTCTCTGCCTCGCTCAATCTCTCTCTCTCTCTCTCTCTCTCTCTCTCTCTCTCTCTCTCTCTCTCTCTCTCTCTCTCTCTCTCCCTTTCTCATCGCTCAACCTGACTCCACCTCTCCACCCTGTGTGCGCTCAGGTTTGCCTGCGTGCTTGCCTAAGTTGGCACAGAAGAAGAAGAAGATGGACCTTTATTAATTATTATTATTAATTACAGCGTTACAAATGTGCCACAAAACCAACCAAGGGATGTATAATAAGGCGGTCAACAGCCTCATGGCAACCTAAAACCCCTCTGTTTCTGGAACAACAATTCACGAGCGCCACCCTCAGCAATTCAGCTAAAGAGTTGACAGAAGCGCTGAATTTGTCTGACATGCAGTCAACATGTTGTTGTGTCCCTGAGACACTTCACCCCACATTGCTCCTGTGGGGATTGTCCACAGTATTGAGTATGTAAGTTGCTTTGGATAAAAGCGTCTAACAAGTGACATGTAATGTAACAACAGGGTGAAGCAAAAATATATTTTTGCTCTCCAATTGCTTCAATAAATCCCAAATGTTTTCTGTTTTCACTTTCTTCATTTTACCCTGAGACATGCAACAAAAACAAACAAGTTTCTTGAACAACTGAAAGTAACCCTTTGTGAGAAAGTCTGATATACAATATGGTCATTTAGGGGTTTGAGATATTGCTCTTTTACCATACAGTTTTTTGCGTAGGACTTAAGAACTCAGAGGTGACAGAAAATCAGAAAATTAAGAGCACTCAGTACCCACCCTGACAGCACAGCAGCACCTGTAGACAATCAGCTCATTAGGCCCTGATTGGCTGCAAGCTGCAATAAAGCCTCCTTTCTGCTGCTCAGACAAGCAGAGCAAGTCACTTCAGGGCTATTGGTTCTTTACTGCTGTGTTGGAACAGAGAGAGAAATATGACTTGTGGAGTTCATTTGGGGTAAGTTTCTGCAGATATGCAAAGTTAATTGTTGTTAGCTGTCTGCGTTCTCTGATGTTTACATCTTTTCTGTACAGGATTTTCCTTATTGTCTTGGTTCAAGCAGAGCATGTGTGCTGTTTGTGGGCTTCAGAAGGTGAGCAAAGCACAACATTTCACTTAAGTGCTGTGAATGACTATAGCTGTGGCTTTAATATTGTTTCTTTTTCTCTAGCAGCCCAGAGCCAGAACAACAACACACATGTTGGCTTCAGGCAAAATAATCGGGAAGCTGGTGTTAACTATCTCCAGAATCGACTCAGACAGGGCTCAGCGCAGAGCAGAAACTTAAACATACCTTCAGCTGTGGGCAGTAGTTTTAGCCGGGGGCCTTCTACTGGTGGCTACACACAAACTGTTTCACAGCCAGCTAAAAGTGGCTTAGCTAAAGTCAGGTTAGTGCAGGGCAGCGACTTGAATCTTGTGCCTAAACTGCGTTTTCATGGCCTTTCTATTGCTATTGCCAGTAGCGATTCTCTGAGTAAGAGCAGCAACAAAGACACGGGGAAGTCTTCCAGCCTGTTTGGTGCCGGCGCTCCTGAGCCAAACCAAGCCCCTGCACGGACCAAAACTTCCTCCAGTGTTCGTGCTAAGCTTGTGTCTAAAACGGATAAACCTTCCCGTCCCTCAACTCTTAAAAACCCCAGCCAGACTAAGGTTGTGAACCCATACAAGAGTAAACTCTTTTCAGAGAATGCAGGAAATGCCCGAGGAAGCTACAAGGCTACTTCCATGGCCTCAAGTTATGGCACTTCTATTCAGTCCAATGTAGGAAATGGTCCCATCTTCAAGCCTCGCAGTTACTCAACGAGCTACGACTCCAAATCGTCCAGAGAGGGAACATCTGGTAAGAAGTTCGCCCCGACCAAGACCCACATCATCCCTGATAAATTTGGTGGCTATGCTATCAGACGGCTGAAGAATCCTGGGCAGGAGAAAGTGAGTATCAGGAAGACCCAGCAGGCCTACCAGACTCCCAACAAGGCCTACGTGGCCCCTCAGTGGCAAGCAACGAACCAGGCCTACGAGGCACCCAACAAGGCCTACAATGCTCCCCAGCAGCAGACTCCCAACAAGGCCTACGAGGCTCCCAACAAGGCCTACGTGGCTCCCCAGCAGCAGACTCCCAACAGGGCCTACGAGATTCCCAACAGGACTCCCAACAGGGCCTACGTGACTCCCAACAAGGCCTACGTGACTCCCAAGAAGGCCTACGTAGCCCCTCAGCGGCAAGCAACGAACCAGGCCTACGAGGCTCCCAACAGGGCCTACGTGGCCCCTCAGAGGCAGGCTGAACCCCAGGCCTACATCTATCCTCAGGCTGCTCCTCTCAAACCTCAGGTCCCGAGTGCTCACAGAAATGCCAAATGGTTGCGTGTCAGTCCAAAGTGGGGACAATAGCAGGCGAGTACTGTGCTCAGTTTCTTGCTGTTCTATACATTAACTTAAACCTGGTGACTAATGTGTTTGTTCTTACAGGTGCAGCTGGTGTCCTCGGATGAATATGAATACATATTTTTAATGAAATAAATATGTTATTTTACCACTTGGTTGTGTCTTTACTTCACCTTGTATTGTGGGATGGTGAATGCATGAGTGCTTGTGGATGTAAGCTACCAAAAAACAAATGTCCAAATAGTTCTAGTTTAAACTATTGCGAAAGTGTGAGATATCTGCTTATGTGGCACACTGGTTCTTAAAACAATGCAGTGTTTGCTTTTGAGTTGGACTTTTTACTTTGACCTTTACCAGTGGCGCTCTTTATAATGTGACTCTTAAGATATTTTACCACTTGAGCTAAAACCTATCACTTTAAGGGGCTCCCACTAAATGTGCAAGTCAATTGATAGACATTGAGCAATAAACTAAAAACATGTGATTCCTTATCCCAATGTCTGCTCTTGAAACTTGAATGCAAAGTGTACATGTTAGTGTAGACTGTGGGCATATTTGATTACATGTTTATAATGTATAGCCTTATATTTAACATGGTAGTCTGATGAAACTTTTAATGTAAAGATATAAAAACCTTGCTTCTTTCAACATGAAACTAGTATTGTAAACCAGGGGCGTTACCTGGACCTCGAAACATTCGGGGCTTAGCCCTCAGTGGCGGCACCAGAGATTTTCTTTTGGGCGAGCTGTGGGGTAGTTTGACGTTTCATGGAGGGTGCTCAAACATTTAAGGTTTCCCGTTAAGGTACCGGGCGCTACAGTGGAATGTTCTACTGCAACAATCCCCACGTGCACACACACAGTAGCTACACCCACGACTGTTACAATGGAGGCTTGATAATCAGCTCAGGGCATATAGGTGTAAGCAGGGGTAAAGTGCTATTTTTACAAGTGGGGAGTGGACCTAACATCCTCTAAGGGGGTCCTCACCTCCTCTAGTGGGGTCCCTAGAGGAGACCGAACCGAACTGTAAACAGATTTTCCTTTTGGATATTTACTAATCACTCTCCTTTTAAACTGTATTCTTGTTTTACTGTCATAGTATTTCATAACTGTTTTCATTTATTCTCTTTGTTTTATAACTATAGTGGTCATATGAAGGTGTGCCTTGGAATAATCTTTCACATACTAATTGCATTCACTGAACACGGGAAATTACAATCCTGCCGTCCTCTGTAGTGTCATGATGAGGTTCAGGTAAAGCACGGTTATTGTATTATATTTCAGGGAGAATTGTCCGGGGCAACAGAAAAAACATTCTGGGCTCTATCAATATCTCTGTGCCTGATATGTAAGTTGCACATCCAAAGTGCCTCATTTTCATAATGTAAAATTGTAATCTAAAACATTGTCTAGCTGGGATTTTTCTTGGTTTTAATGTCATTCTCCAAATCAACATCAAACTTACAACAGTAAGTAACCCTTCAGAAGAAAACGCTGAATATGAGCATTGTAATCGCTCCGCAAATTGTATCATGACCTGCTTTAAACATTTGGCATGTTCGGTTATAGGCTTTTGTCTTTTATTTTGAAGGTAACGGAGAAATGTCACATTTATTGTAGAAACTAATCTCTACTTTGACAAAAATCAACATACCTGGGTTATGAGTTGATACATTTTCCTATCCGTATATCATTTAAAATATGTTTGGGGGAAGGTATTGGTGGTTATAGCTTTTAATTACGTCAGCACGCAAGACACTTCAAATATTATGATTCCCTTTTTCAGATGCTATCATCTAGGGACTTTTATTTTGACATTTTAAAAACTGCAGGCGGAAGTCACGTTGTTTTCAGACTCACGTTATGGGAGTCATTGCTAACGTTTTTAAGGGGAAACAGAAAGGAGATTTTTACAGCAAGAAAACATTCATACCAGACCCGGCGTCATGGGCGTGCCCCATGGGGCCGAGTCCGCCCATCCAGGATTTTGGCTCGCTGTTTTAATCAGGGCTGAATACAACATTTTAATTGTTTTATTATTAAGTGTAGTTATTTGTAGGGCTTTCTCCTAATATTTATTTTTTTTTTAAACTATGTTGAAAGATTAGTTTAATATCATTTTTTTATTTTGCTATGAAATTCTGAATGAAATTCTGAATGAAAGGCTGCGCGCGAGACTGGTTTTTCGCTGGGTTGAGTCGTGTGGGTTTTTGAGTGAGATGCGGCACAGCAGCCTGTCAGTTTACGCTTGCTAGTTTAGTTAGGCTATTATCATTTATATTTATCTGCAACAATAGATATCGGGAAGTAGTTAATTAAAAGGAATATGGCAACTCAGCGCCAGATGCAGGCACATTAGAAGACATCAGTTACGTTACCAACGAGCTAGCAAGCCAGCCAGGGACAAGGGAGGCTGGCAGTCAATTATATTTTGAAGAGAAATTGACTCTCAAGCCGGCTCTCTCACAAACTCCTGCTCTGTGCGCAAGCAGACCGCTGCCTGCACGCTTTCTGCCTCGCTCAATCTCTCTCTCTCTCTCTCTCTCTCCTCTCTCTCTCTCTCTCTCTCTCTCTCTCTCTCTCTCTCTCTCTCTCTCTCTCTCTCCCTTTCTCATCGCTCAACCTCACTCCACCTCTCCACCCTGTGTGCGCTCAGGTTTGCCTGCGTGCTTGCCTAAGTTGGCACAGAAGAAGAAGAAGATGGACCTTTATTAATTATTATTATTATTAATTACAGCGTTACAAATGTGCCACAAAACCAACCAACGGATGTATAATAAGACCGTCAACAGCCTCATGGCAACCTAAAACCCCTCTGTTTCTGGAACAGCAATTCACGAGCGCCTCCCTCAGCAATTCAGCTAAAGAGTTGACAGAAGCGTTGAATTTGTCTGACATGCAGTCAACATGTTGTTGTGTCCCTGAGACACTTCACCCCACATTGCTCCTGTGGGGATTGTCCACAGTATTGAGTATGTAAGTTGCTTTGGATAAAAGCGTCTAACAAGTGACATGTAATGTAACAACAGGGTGAGGCAAAAACATATTTTTGCTCTCCAATTGCTTCAATAAATCCCAAATGTTTTCTGTTTTCACTTTCTTCATTTTACCCTGAGACATGCAACAAAAACAAACAAGTTTCTTGAACAACTGAAAGTAACCCTTTGTGAGAAAGTCTGATATACAATATGGTCATTTAGGGGTTTGAGATATTGCTCTTTTACCATACAGATTTTTGCGCAGGACTTAAGAACTCAGAGGTGACAGAAAATCAGAAAATCAAGAGCACTCAGTAGCCACCCTGACTGCACAGCAGCACCTGTAGACAATCAGCTCATTGGGCCCTGATTGGCTGCAAGCTGCAATAAAGCCTCCTTTCTGCTGCTCAGACAAGCAGAGCAAGTCACTTCAGGGCGACTGGTTCGTTACTGCTGTGTTGGAACACAGAGAGAGAAATATGACTTGTGGAGTTCATTTGGGGTAAGTTTCTGCAGATATGCAAAGTTAATTGTTGTTAGCTGTCTGTGTTCTCTGATGTTTACATCTTTTCTGTACAGGATTTTCCTTATTGTCTTGGTTCAAGCAGAGCATGTGCGCTGTTTGTGGGCTTCAGAAGGTGAGCTAAGCACAACATTTCACTTAAGTGCTGTGAATGACTATAGCTGTGGCTTTAATATTGTTTCTTTTTCTCTAGCAGCCCAGAGCCAGAACAACAACACATATGTTGGCTTCAGGCAAAATAATCGGGAAGCTGGTGTCAACTATCTCCAGAATCGACTCAGACAGGGCTCAGCACAGAGCAGAAACTTAAACATACCTTCAGCTGTGGGCAGTAGTTTTAGCCGGGGGCCTTCTACTGGTGGCTACACACAAACTGTTTCACAGCCAGCTAAAAGTGGCTTAGCTAAAGTCAGGTTAGTGCAGGGCAGCAACTTGAATGGTGTGCCTAAACTGCGTTTTCATGGCCTTTCTATTGCTATTGCCAGTAGCGATTCTCTGAGTAAGAGCAGCAACAAAGACACAGGGAAGTCTTCCAGCCTGTTTGGTGCCGGCGCTCCTGAGCCAAACCAAGCCCCTGCACGGACCAAAACTTCCTCCAGCGTTCGCGCTAAGCTAGTGTCTAAAACGGATAAACCTTCCCGTCCCTCAACTCTTAAAAACCCCAGCCAGACTGAGGTTGTGAACCCATACAAGAGTAAACTCTTTTCAGAGAATGCAGGAAATGCCGGAGGAAGCTACAAGGCTACTTCCATGGCCTCAAGTTATGGCACTTCTATTCAGTCCAATGTAGGAAATGGTCCCATCTTCAAGCCACGCAGTTACTTAACGAGCTACGACTCCAAATCGTCCAGAGAGGGAACATCTGGTAAGAAGTTCGCCCCGACCAAGACCCACATCATCCCTAATAAATTTGGTGGCTATGCTATCAGACGGCTGAAGAATCCTGGGCAGGAGAAAGTGAGTATCAGGAAGACCCAGCAGGCCTACCAGACTCCCAACAAGGCCTACGTGGCCCCTCAGTGGCAAGCAACGAACCAGGCCTATGAGGCACCCAACAAGGCCTACAATGCTCCCCAGCAGCAGACTCCCAACAAGGCCTACGTGGCTCCCCAGCAGCAGACTCCCAACAAGGCCTACGAGACTCCCAACAGGACTCCCAACAGGGCCTACGTGACTCCCAACAGGGCCTACGTGACTCCCAAGAAGGCCTACGTAGCCCCTCAGCGGCAGGCTGAACCCCAGGCCTACATCTCTCCTCAGGTTGCTCCTCTCAAACCTCAGGTCCCGAGTGCTCACAGAAATGCCAAATGGTTGCGTGTCAGTCCAAAGTGGGGACAATAGCAGGTGAGTACTGTGCTCACTTTCTTGCTGTTCTATACATTAACTTAAACCTGGTGACTAATGTGTGTTTGTTCTTACAGGTGCAGCTGGTGTCCTCGGATGAATATAAATACATATTTTAAATGAAATAAATACGTTATTTTACCACTTGGTTGTGTCTTTACTTCACCTTGTATTGTGGGATGGTGAATGCATGAGTGCTTGTGGATGTAAGCTAGCAAAAAACAAATGTCCCAATAGTTATAGTTTAAACTATTGCAAAAGTGTGAGATATCTGCTTATGTGGCACACTGGTTCTCAAAACAATGCAGTGTTTACTTTTGAGTTGGACTTTTTCCTTTGACCTTTACCAGTGGCGCTCTTTATAATGTGACTCTTAAGATATTTTACCACTTGAGCTAAAACCTATCACTTTAAGGGGCTCCCACTAAATATACAAGTCAATTGATAGACATTGAGCAATAAACTAAAAACATGTGATTCCTTATCCCAATGTCTGCTCTTGAAACTTGAATGCAAAGTGTACATGTTAGTGTAGACTGTGGCATATTGGATTACATGTTTATAATATATTGAATTATATATAACATGGTAGTCTGATGAAACTTTTAATGTAGAGATATAAAAACCTTGCTTCTTTCAACATGAAACTAGTATTGTAAACCAGGCTCTATCAGGGGTGTTTCCTGGACCTCGAAACATTCGGGGCTTCACCCACAGTGGCTGCGCCAGAGATTTTCTTTTGGGTGAGCTGTGGGGTAGTTTGACGTTTCATGGAGGGTGCTCAAACATTTAAGGTTTCCCGTTAAGGTACCGGGCGCTACAGTGGAATGTTCTACTGCAACAATCCCCACGTGCACACACACAATAGCTACACCCACGACTGTTACAATGAAGGCTTGATAATCAGCTCAGGGCATATAGGTGTAAGCAGGGGTAAAGTGCTATTTTTACAAGTGGGGAGTGGTCCTAACATCCTCTAGGGGGGTCCTCACCTCCTCTAGCGGGGTCCGGGGGCATGCTCCAGAACCGAACTGTAAACAGATTTTCCTTTTGGATATTTACTAATCACTCTCCTTTTAAACTGTATTCTTGTTTTACTGTCATAGTATTTCATAACTGTTTTCATTTATTCTCTTTGTTTTATAACTATAGTGGTCATATGAAGGTGTGCCTTGGAATAATCTTTCACATTCTAATTGCATTCACTGAACACGGGAAATTACAATCCTGCCGTCCTCTGTAGTGTCATGATGAGGTTCAGGTAAAGCACGGTTATTGTATTATATTTCAGGGAGAATTGTCCGGGGCTACAGAAAAAACATTCTGGGCTCTATCAATATCTCTGTCCCTGATATGTAAGTTGCACATCCAAAGTGCCTCATTTTCATAATGTAAAATTGTAATCTAAAACATTGTCTATAAAGCTGGGATTTTTCTTGGTTTTAATATCATTCTCCAAATCAACATCAAACTTACAACAGTAAGTAACCGTTCAGAAGAAAACGCTGAATATGAGCATTTCAATCGCTCCGCAAATTGTATCATGACCTGCTTTAAACATTTGGCATGTTCGGTTATAGGCTTTTGTCTTAGGTAACGGGGAGAAATTGCACATGTATTGTAGAAACTAATCTCTCCTTTGACAAAAATTAACATACCTGGGTTATGAGTTGATACATTTTCCTATCCGTATATCATTTAAAATATGTTTGGGGGAAGGTATTGGTGGTTATAGCTTTTAATTACGTCAGCACGCAAGACACTTCAAATATTATGATTCCCTTTTTCAGATGCTATCATCTAGGGACTTTTATTTTGACATTTTAAAAACTGCAGGCGGAAGTCACATTGTTTTCAGACTCACGTTATGGGAGTCATTGCTCACGTTTTTAAGGGGAAACAGAAAGGAGATTTTTACAGCAAGAAAACATTCATACCAGACCCGGCGTCATGGGCGGGCCCCATGGGGCCGAGTCCGCCCATCCAGGATTTTGGCTCGCTGTTTTAATCAGGGCTGAATACAACATTGTAATTGTTTTATTATTAAGTGTATTGTTATTTGTAGGGCTTTCTCCTAATATTTATTTTTGTTTTAAACTATGTTGAAAGATTAGTTTAATATCATTTTTTTATTTTGCTATGAAATTCTGAATGAAATTCTGAATGAAAGGCTGCGCGCGAGACTGGTTTTTCGCTGGGTTGAGTCGTGTGGGCTGCTGCCCTTCGGGCCTGTCGGTACCTTGCAACTGCCTCGGGAGTCCCCCGAGATAACAAATCCCTGAAGGCCTCCTTCTTCAGTCGGACGGCTTCCCTGACCACCGGTGTCCACCAGGAGGTTCGAGGGTTACCGCCCCTTGAGGCACCTAGGACCTTGAGACCACAGCTCCCCGCCGCGGCTTCGGCAATAGAGGCTTTGAACACCGACCACTCTGGTTCAATGTCCCCAACCTCCACAGGAATGCCCGAAAAGCTCTGCCGGAGGTGTGAGTTGAAGGCCTCCTGAACTTGGGCCTCCTCCAGACGTTCCCAGTTCACCCGAACTACACGTTTGGGCTTACCAGGTCTATCCAGAGGCTTCCCCCGCCACTCGACCCAACTCACCACCAGATGGTGATCAGTTGACAACTCCGCCCCTCTCTTTACCCGAGTGTCCAAAACATACGGCCTCAGGTCCGATGATACGATAACCAAATCGATCATGGACCTTCTGCCTAGGGTGCTCTGGTACCACGTACACTTATGAGCATCCTTATGTTCGAACATGGTGTTTGTTATGGCCAATCCATGACTAGCACAGAAGTCCAGTAACAAACCACCACTCCGGTTCAGATCAGGCCGTGGCCGTGGCCGTGGCCGAGGCAAAGCAGCGGGTGTGGGAGAAGTTCGGAGAAGACATGGAAAAAGACTTTCGGGCGGCACCAAATTTGTTCTGGAAAACTGTCCGACACCTCAGGAGGGGGAAGCAGGGAACCATCCAAGCTGTGTACAGTAAGGATGGGATGTTGTTGACCTCAACTGATGGAGTGTTAGGGCGTTGGAAGGAGCACTTTGAGGAACTCCTGAACCCGACAACTCCGCCCTCTATGTTAGAGGCAGAGCTGGAGTATGAAGGGGGATCGACACCAATCTCCCGGGGGGAGGTCACTGAGGTCGTCAAACAACTTCACAGTGGCAAAGCCCCGGGGGTGGATGAGATCCGCCCAGAAATGCTGAAGGCTCTGGGTGTTGAGGGACTGTCATGGTTGACACGTCTCATCAACGTTGCGTGGAAGTTGGAAACAGTACCGAAGGAGTGGCAGACCGGAGTGGTGGTTCCCCTTTTCAAAAAGGGGGATCAGAGGGTGTGTGCCAATTACCGAGGCATCACACTACTCAGCCTCCCCGGGAAAGTTTACTCTAAGGTACTCGAAAGGAGGGTCAGGCCGATTGTCGAACCTCAGATTGAGGAGGAACAATGCGGATTCCGTCCTGGTCGTGGAACGACGGATCAGCTTTTTACTCTCGCAAGGATCCTGGAGGGGGCCTGGGAGTATGCTTATCCAGTCTACATGTGTTTTGTAGACTTGGAGAAGGCGTATGACCGGGTTCCCAGGGAGTCACTGTGGGAGGTGCTGCGGGAGTATGGGGTGAGGGGGTCTCTACTCAGGGCCATCCAATCTCTGTACTCCCAAAGCGAGAGCTGTGTCCGGGTCCTCGGCAGTAAGTCGGACCCATTTCAGGTGAGGGTTGGCCTCCGCCAGGGCTGCGCTTTGTCACCAATCCTGTTTGTAATATACATGGATCGGATTTCGAGGCGTAGTCGTGGGGGAGGGGGTCTGCAGTTCGGTGGACTAAGGATTGCACCACTGCTTTTTGCAGATGATGTGGTTCTGATGGCTTCATCGGTCTGCGACCTTCAGCACTCACTGGATCGGTTCGCAACCGAGTGTGAAGCGGCTGGGATGAGGATCAACACCTCCAAATCTGAGGCCATGGTTCTCAGCAGGAAACCGATGGACTGTCCACTCCAAGTAGGGAATGAGTCCTTACCCCAAGTGAAGGAGTTCAAGTATCTCGGGGTCTTGTTCTCGAGTGAGGGAACAATGGAGCGTGAGATGGGTCGGAGAATCGGAGCAGCGGGAGCGGTACTGCAGTCTCTTTACCGCACCGTTGTGACGAAAAGGGAGCTGAGCCAGAAGGCAAAGCTCTCTGTCTACCGGGCCATTTTCGTTCCTACCCTCACCTATGGTCATGAAGGATGGGTCATGACCGAAAGAACGAGATCGCGGGTACAAGTGGCCGAGATGGGTTTTCTCCGCAGGGTGGCTGGCGTCTCCCTTAGGGATAAGGTGAGAAGTTCGGTCATCCGGGAGGGACTCGGAGTTGAACCGCTCCTCCTTCGCGTCGAAAGGAGCCAGTTGAGGTGGTTCGGGCACCTAGTTAGGATGCCACCTGGGCGCCTCCCTAGGGAGGTGTTCCAGGCACGTCCAGCTGGGAAGAGACCAAGGGGTAGACCTAGAACCAGATGGAGGGATTATATCTCTTCTCTGGCCTGGGAGCGCCTTGGGATCCCCCAGTCAGAGCTGGTTGATGTGGCCAGGGAAAAGAAAGTTTGGGGCTCTCTGCTGGAACTGCTACCTCCGAGACCCGACCACGGATAAGCGGGAGAAGATGGATGGATGGAGTCGTGTGGGTTTTTGAGTGAGATGCGGCACAGCAGCCTGTCAGTTTACGCTTGCTAGTTTAGTTAGGCTATTATCATTTATATTTATCTGCAACAATAGATATCGGGAAGTAGTTAATTAAAAGGAATATGGCAACTCAGCGCCAGATGCAGGCACATTAGAAGACATCAGTTACGTTACCAACGAGCTAGCAAGCCAGCCAGGGACAAGGGAGGCTGGCAATCAATTATATTTTGAAGAGAAATTACTCTCAAGCCGGCTCTCTCACAAACTCCTGCTCTGTGCGCAAGCAGACCGCTGCATGCACGCTCTCTGCCTCGCTCAATCTCTCTCTCCTCTCTCTCTCTCTCTCTCTCTCTCTCTCTCTCTCTCTCTCTCTCTCTCTCTCTCTCTCTCTTTCTCTCTCTCTCTCTCTCTCTCTCTCTCTCTCCCTCCCTTTCTCATCGCTCAACCTCACTCCACCTCTCCACCCTGTGTGCGCTCAGGTTTGCCTACGTGCTTGCCTAAGTTGGCACAGAAGAAGAAGAAGATGGACCTTTATTAATTATTATTATTAATTACAGCGTTACAAATGTGCCACAAAACCAACCAAGGGATGTATAATAAGACCGTCAACAGCCTCATGGCAACCTAAAACCCCTCTGTTTCTGTAACAACAATTCACGAGCGCCTCCCTCAGCAATTCAGCTAAAGAGTTGACAGAAGCGCTGAATTTGTCTGACATGCAGTCAACATGTTGTTGTGTCCCTGAGACACTTCACCCCACATTGCTCCTGTGGGGATTGTCCACAGTATTGAGTATGTAAGTGGCTTTGGATAAAAGCGTCTAACAAGTGACATGTAATGTCACAACAGGGTGAAGCAAAAACATATTTTTGCTCTCCAATTGCTTCAATAAATCCCAAATGTTTTCTGTTTTCACTTTCTTCATTTTACCCTGAGACATGCAACAAAAACAAACAAGTTTCTTGAACAACTGAAAGTAACCCTTTTTGAGAAAGTCTGATATACAATATGGTCATTTAGGGGTTTGAGATATTGCTCTTTTACCCTAAAGTTTTTTGCGCAGGACTTAAGAACTCAGAAGTGACAGAAAATCAGAAAATCAACAGCACTCAGTAGCCACCCTGACTGCACAGCAGCACCTGTAGACAATCAGCTCATTAGGCCCTGATTGGCTGCAAGCTGCAATAAAGCCTCCTTTCTGCTGCTCAGACAAGCAGAGCAAGTCACTTCAGGGCTACTGGTTCTTTACGGCTGTGTTGGAACAGAGAGAGAAATATGACTTGTGGAGTTCATTTGGGGTAAGTTTCTGCAGATATGCAAAGTTAATTGTTGTTAGCTGTCTGCGTTCTCTGATGTTTACATCTTTTCTGTACAGGATTTTCCTTATTGTCTTGGTTCAAGCAGAGCATGTGCGTTGTTTGTGGGCTTCACAAGGTGAGCTAAGCACAACATTTCACTTAAGTGCTGTGAATGACTATAGCTGTGGCTTTAATATTGTTTCTTTTTCTCTAGCAGCTCAGAGCCAGAACAACAACACATATGTTGGCTTCAGGCAAAATAATCGGGAAGCTGGTGTCAACTATCTCCAGAATGGACTCAGACAGGGCTCAGTGCAGAGCAGAAACTTAAACATACCTTCAGCTGTGGGCAGTAGTTTTAGCCGGGGGCCTTCTACTGGTGGCTACACACAAACTGTTTCACAGCCAGCTAAAAGTGGCTTAGCTAAAGTCAGGTTAGTGCAGGGCAGCAACTTGAATCTTGTGCCTAAACTGCGTTTTCATGGCCTTTCTATTGCTATTGCCAGTAGCGATTCTCTGAGTAAGAGCAGCAACAAAGACACAGGGAAGTCTTCCAGCCTGTTTGGTGCCGGCGCTCCTGAGCCAAACCAAGCCCCTGCACGGACCAAAACTTCCTCCAGTGTTCGCGCTAAGCTTGTGTCTAAAACGGATAAACCTTCCCGTCCCTCAACTCTTAAAAACCCCAGCCAGACTAAGGTTGTGAACCCATACAAGAGTAAACTCTTTTCAGAGAATGCAGGAAATGCCAGAGGAAGCTACAAGGCTACTTCCATGGCCTCAAGTTATGGCACTTCTATTCAGTCCAATGTAGGAAATGGTCCCATCTTCAAGCCTCGCAGTTACTCAACGAGCTACGACTCCAAATCGTCCAGAGAGGGAACATCTGGTAAGAAGTTCGCCCCGACCAAGACCCACATCATCCCTGATAAATTTGGTGGCTATGCTATCAGACGGCTGAAGAATCCTGGGCAGGAGAAAGTGAGTATCAGGAAGACCCAGCAGGCCTACCAGACTCCCAACAAGGCCTACGTGGCCCCTCAGTGGCAAGCAACGAACCAGGCCTATGAGGCACCCAACAAGGCCTACAATGCTCCCCAGCAGCAGACTCCCAACAAGGCCTACGTGGCTCCCAACAAGGCCTACGTGGCTCCCCAGCAGCAGACTCCCAACAGGGCCTACGAGATTCCCAACAGGACTCCCAACAGGGCCTACGTGACTCCCAACAGGGCCTACGTGACTCCCAACAAGGCCTACGTGACTCCCAAGAAGGCCTACGTAGCCCCTCAGCGGCAAGCAACGAACCAGGCCTACGAGGCTCCCAACAGGGCCTACGAGGCTCCCAACAGGGCCTACGTGGCCCCTCAGAGGCAGGCTGAACCCCAGGCCTACATCTCTCCTCAGGCTGCTCCTCTCAAACCTCAGGTCCCGAGTGCTCACAGAAATGCCAAATGGTTGCGTGTCAGTCCAAAGTGGGGACAATAGCAGGCGAGTACTGTGCTCAGTTTCTTGCTGTTCTATACATTAACTTAAACCTGGTGACTAATGTGTTTGTTCTTACAGGTGCAGCTGGTGTCCTCGGATGAATATGAATACATATTTTTAATGAAATAAATACGTTATTTTACCACTTGGTTGTGTCTTTACTTCACCTTGTATTGTGGGATGGTGAATGCATGAGTGCTTGTGGATGTAAGCTACCAAAAAACAAATGTCCAAATAGTTCTAGTTTAAACTATTGCAAAAGTGTGAGATATCTGCTTATGTGGCACACTGGTTCTTAAAACAATGCAGTGTTTGCTTTTGAGTTGGACTTTTTACTTTGACCTTTACCAGTGGCGCTCTTTATAATGTGACTCTTAAGATATTTTACCACTTGAGCTAAAACCTATCACTTTAAGGGGCTCCCACTAAATGTGCAAGTCAATTGATAGACATTGAGCAATAAACTAAAAACATGTGATTCCTTATCCCAATGTCTGCTCTTGAAACTTGAATGCAAAGTGTACATGTTAGTGTAGACTGTGGCATATTGGATTACATGTTTATAATGTATAGCCTTATATTTAACATGGTAGTGTGATGAAACTTTTAATGTAAAGATATAAAAACCGTGCTTCTTTCAACATGAAACTAGTATTGTAAACCAGGCTCTATCAGGGGCATTTCCTGGACCTCGAAACATTCGGGGCTTAGCCCTCAGTGGCGGCACCAGAGATTTTCTTTTGGGCGAGCTGTGGGGTAGTTTGACGTTTCATGGAGGGTGCTCAAACATTTAAGGTTTCCCGTTAAGGTACCGGGCGCTACAGTGGAATGTTCTACTGCAACAATCCCCACGTGCACACACACACAGTAGCTACACCCACGACTGTTACAATGGAGGCTTGATAATCAGCTCAGGGCATATAGGTGTAAGCAGGGGTAAAGTGCTATTTTTACAAGTGGGGAGTGGACCTAACATCCTCTAGGGGGGTCCTCACCTCCTCTAGTGGGGTCCCTAGAGGAGACCGAACCGAACTGTAAACAGATTTTCCTTTTGGATATTTACTAATCACTCTCCTTTTAAACTGTATTCTTGTTTTACTGTCATAGTATTTCATAACTGTTTTCATTTATTCTCTTTGTTTTATAACTATAGTGGTCATATGAAGGTGTGCCTTGGAATAATCTTTCACATACTAATTGCATTCACTGAACACGGGAAATTACAATCCTGCCGTCCTCTGTAGTGTCATGATGAGGTTCAGGTAAAGCACGGTTATTGTATTATATTTCAGGGAGAATTGTCCGGGGCAACAGACAAAACATTCTGGGCTCTATCAATATCTCTGTCCATGATATGTAAGTTGCACATCCAAAGTGCCTCATTTTCATAATGTAAAATTGTAATCTAAAACATTGTCTATAAAGCTGGGATTTTTCTTGGTTTTAATGTCATTCTCCAAATCAACATCAAACTTACAACAGTAAGTAACCCTTCAGAAGAAAACGCTGAATATGAGCATTGTAATCGCTCCGCAAATTGTATCATGACCTGCTTTAAACATTTGGCATGTTCGGTTATAGGCTTTTGTCTTTTATTTTGAAGGTAACGGAGAAATGGCACATTTATTGTAGAAACTAATCTCTACTTTGACAAAAATCAACATACCTGGGTTATGAGTTGATACATTTTCCTATCCGTATATCATTTAAAATATGTTTGGGGGAAGGTATTGGTGGTTATAGCTTTTAATTACGTCAGCACGCAAGACACTTCAAATATTATGATTCCCTTTTTCAGATGCTATCATCTAGGGACTTTTATTTTGACATTTTAAAAACTGCAGGCGGAAGTCACGTTGTTTTCGGACTCACCTTATGGGAGTCATTGCTAACGTTTTTAAGGGGAAACAGAAAGGAGATTTTTACAGCAAGAAAACATTCATACCAGACCCGGCGTCATGGGCGGGCCCCATGGGGCCGAGTCCGCCCATCCAGGATTTTGGCTCGCTGTTTTAATCAGGGCTGAATACAACATTTTAATTGTTTTATTATTAAGTGTAGTTATTTGTAGGGCTTTCTCCTAATATTTATTTTTGTTTTAAACTATGTTGAAAGATTAGTTTAATATCATTTTTTTATTTTGCTATGAAATTTGAATGAAATTCTGAATGAAAGGCTGCGCGCGAGACTGGTTTTTCGCTGGGTTGAGTCGTGTGGGTTTTTGAGTGAGATGCGGCACAGCAGCCTGTCAGTTTACGCTTGCTAGTTTAGTTAGGCTATTATCATTTATATTTATCTGCAACAATAGATATCGGGAAGTAGTTAATTAAAAGGAATATGGCAACTCAGCGCCAGATGCAGGCACATTAGAAGACATCAGTTACGTTACCAACGAGCTAGCAAGCCAGCCAGGGACAAGGGAGGCTGGCAATCAATTATATTTTGAAGAGAAATGACTCTCAAGCCGGCTCTCTCACAAACTCCTGCTCTGTGCGCAAGCAGACCGTTGCCTGCACGCTCTCTGCCTCGCTCAATCTCTCTCTCTCTCTCTCTCTCTCTCTCTCTCTCTCTCTCTCTCTCTCTCTCTCTCTCTCTCTCTCTCTCTCTCTCTCTCCCTCCCTTTCTCATCGCTCAACCTCACTCCACCTCTCCACCCTGTGTGCGCTCAGGTTTGCCTGCGTGCTTGCCTAACTTGGCACAGAAGAAGAAGAAGATGGACCTTTATTAATTATTATTATTAATTACAGCGTTACAAATGTGCCACAAAACCAACCAAGGGATGTATAATAAGACCGTCAACAGCCTCATGGCAACCTAAAACCCCTCTGTTTCTGGAACAACAATTCACGAGCGCCACCCTCAGCAATTCAGCTAAAGAGTTGACAAAAGCGCTGAATTTGTCTGACATGCAGTCAACATGTTGTTGTGTCCCTGAGACACTTCACCCCACATTGCTCCTGTGGGGATTGTCCACAGTATTGAGTATGTAAGTGGCTTTGGATAAAAGCGTCTAACAAGTGACATGTAATGTAACAACAGGGTGAAGCAAAAATATATTTTTGCTTTCCAATTGCTTCAATAAATCCCAAATGTTTTCTGTTTTCACTTTCTTCATTTTACCCTGAGACATGCAACAAAAACAAACAAGTTTCTTGAACAACTGAAAGTAACCCTTTGTGAGAAAGTCTGATATACAATATGGTCATTTAGGGGTTTGAGATATTGCTCTTTTACCATACAGTTTTTTGCGTAGGACTTAAGAACTCAGAGGTGACAGAAAATCAGAAAATTAAGAGCACTCAGTAGCCACCCTGACAGCACAGCAGCACCTGTAGACAATCAGCTCATTAGGCCCTGATTGGCTGCAAGCTGCAATAAAGCCTCCTTTCTGCTGCTCAGACAAGCAGAGCAAGTCACTTCAGGGCTATTGGTTCTTTACTGCTGTGTTGGAACAGAGAGAGAAATATGACTTGTGGAGTTCATTTGGGGTAAGTTTCTGCAGATATGCAAAGTTAATTGTTGTTAGCTGTCTGCGTTCTCTGATGTTTACATCTTTTCTGTACAGGATTTTCCTTATTGTCTTGGTTCAAGCAGAGCATGTGTGCTGTTTGTGGGCTTCAGAAGGTGAGCAAAGCACAACATTTCACTTAAGTGCTGTGAATGACTATAGCTGTGGCTTTAATATTGTTTCTTTTTCTCTAGCAGCCCAGAGCCAGAACAACAACACATATGTTGGCTTCAGGCAAAATAATCGGGAAGCTGGTGTCAACTATCTCCAGAATCGACTCAGACAGGGCTCAGCGCAGAGCAGAAACTTAAACATACCTTCAGCTGTGGGCAGTAGTTTTAGCCGGGGGCCTTCTACTGGTGGCTACACACAAACTGTTTCACAGCCAGCTAAAAGTGGCTTAGCTAAAGTCAGGTTAGTGCAGGGCAGCAACTTGAATGGTGTGCCTAAACTGCGTTTTCATGGCCTTTCTATTGCTATTGCCGGTGGCGATTCTCTGAGTAAGAGCAGCAACAAAGACACACGGAAGTCTTCCAGCCTGTTTGGTGCCGGCGCTCCTGAGCCAAACCAAGCCCCTGCACGGACCAAAACTTCCTCCAGTGTTCGCGCTAAGCTAGTGTCTAAAACGGATAAACCTTCCCGTCCCTCAACTCTTAAAAACCCCAGCCAGACTGAGGTTGTGAACCCATACAAGAATAAACTCTTTTCAGAGAATGCAGGAAATGCCCGAGGAAGCTACAAGGCTACTTCCATGGCCTCAAGTTATGGCACATCTATTCAGTCCAATGTAGGAGATGGTCCCATCTTCAAGCCTCGCAGTTACTCAACGAGCTACGACTCCAAATCGTCCAGAGAGGGAACATCTGTTAAGATGTTCGCCCCGACCAAGACCCACATCATCCCTGATACATTTGGTGGCTATGCTATCCGACGGCTGAAGAATCCTGGGCAGGAGAAAGTGAGTATCAGGAAGACCCAGCAGGCCTACCAGACTATCAACAAGGCCTACGTGGCCCCTCAGTGGCAAGCAACGAACCAGGCCTATGAGGCACCCAACAAGGCCTACAATGCTCCCCAGCAGCAGACTCCCAACAGGGCCTACGTGACTCCCAACAGGGCCTACGTGACTCCCAACAGGGCCTACGTGACTCCCAAGAAGGCCTACGTAGCCCCTCAGCGGCAAGCAACGAATCAGGCCTACGAGGCTCCCAACAGGGCCTACGTGGCCCCTCAGAGGCAGGCTGAACCCCAGGCCTACATCTCTCCTCAGGCTGCTCCTCCCAAACCTCAGGTCCCGAGTGCTCACAGAAATGCCAAATGGTTGCGTGTCAGTCCAAAGTGGGGACAATAGCAGGCGAGTACTGTGCTCACTTTCTTGCTGTTCTATACATTAACTTAAACCTGGTGACTAATGTGTGTTTGTTCTTACAGGTGCAGCTGGTGTCCTCGGATGAATATGAATACATATTTTAAATGAAATAAATACGTTATTTTACCACTTGGTTGTGTCTTTACTTCACCTTGTATTGTGGGATGGTGAATGCATGAGTGCTTGTGGATGTAAGCTAGCAAAAAACAAATGTCCCAATAGTTCTAGTTTAAACTATTGCAAAAGTGTGAGATATCTGCTTATGTGGCACACTGGTTCTTAAAACAATGCAGTGTTTACTTTTGAGTTGGACTTTTTCCTTTGACCTTTACCAGTGGCGCTCTTTATAATGTGACTCTTAAGATATTTTACCACTTGAGCTAAAACCTATCACTTTAAGGGGCTCCCACTAAATGTGCAAGTCAATTGATAGACATTGAGCAATAAACTAAAAACATGTGATTCCTTATCCCAATGTCTGCTCTTGAAACTTGAATGCAAAGTGTACATGTTAGTGTAGACTGTGGCATATTGGATTACATGTTTATAATATATTGCCTTATATTTAACATGGTAGTGTGATGAAACGTTTAATGTAAAGATACTGTATAAAAACCTTGCTTCTTTCAACATGAAACTAGTATTGTAAACCAGGCTCTATCAGGGGCGTTTCCTGGACCTGGAAACATTCGGGGCTTAGCCCACAGTGGCGGCGCCAGAGATGTTCTTTTGGGCGAGCTGTGGGGTAGTTTGACGTTTCATGGAGGGTGCTCAAACATTTAGGGTGTCCCGTTAAGGTACCGGGCGCTACAGTGGAATGTTCTACTGCAACAATCCCCACGTGCACACACACAGTAGCTACACCCACGACTGTTACAATGGAGGCTTGATAATCAGCTCAGGGCATATAGGTGTAAGCAGGGGTAAAGTGCTATTTTTACAAGTGGGGAGTGGACCTAACATCCTCTAGGGGGGTCCTCACCTCCTCTAGCGGGGTCCGGGGGCATGCTCCAGAACCGAACTGTAAACAGATTTTCCTTTTGGATATTTACTAATCACTCTCCTTTTAAACTGTATTCTTGTTTTACTGTCATAGTATTTCATAACTGTTTTTTATTATTCTCTTTGTTTTATAACTATAGTGGTCATATGAAGGTGTGCCTTGGAATAATCTTTCACATTCTAATTGCATTCACTGAACACGGGAAATTACAATCCTGCCGTCCTCTGTAGTGTCATGATGAGGTTCAGGTAAAGCACGGTTATTGTATTATATTTCAGGGAGAATTGTCCGGGGCTACAGAAAAAACATTCTGGGCTCTATCAATATCTCTGTCCCTGATATGTAAGTTGCACATCCAAAGTGCCTCATTTTCATAATGTAAAATTGTAATCTAAAACATGTCTATAAAGCTGGGATTTTTCTTGGTTTTAATATCATATCTCCAAATCAACATCAAACTTACAACAGTAAGTAACCGTTCAGAAGAAAATGCTGAATATGAGCATTGTAATCCCTCCGCAAATTGTATCATGACCTGCTTTAAACATTTGGCATGTTCGGTTATAGGCTTTTGTCTTTTATTTTGAAGGTAACGGAGAAATGGCACATTTATTGTAAAAACTAATCTCTCCTTTGACAAAAATTAACATACCTGGGTTATGAGTTGATACATTTTCCTATCCGTATATCATTTAAAATATGTTTGGGGGGAAGGTATTGGTGGTTATAGCTTTTAATTACGTCAGCACGCAAGACACCTTCAAATATTATGATTCCCTTTTTCAGATGCTATCATCTAGGGACTTTTATTTTGACATTTTAAAAACTGCAGGCGGAAGTCACGTTGTTTTCAGACTCACGTTATGGGAGTCATTGCTAACGTTTTTAAGGGGAAACAGAAAGGAGATTTTTACAGCAAGAAAACATTCATACCAGACCCGGCGTCATGGGCGGGCCCATGGGGCCGAGTCCGCCCATCAAGGATTTTGGTTCGCTGTTTTAATCAGCGCTGAATACAACATTTTAATTGTTTTATTATTAAGTGTAGTTATTTGTAGGGCTTTCTCCTAATATTTATTTTTGTTTTAAACTATGTTGAAAGATTAGTTTAATATCATTTTTTTATTTTGCTATGAAATTCTGAATGAAATTCTGAATGAAAGGCTGCGCGCGAGACTGGTTTTTCGCTGGGTTGAGTCGTGTGGGTTTTTGAGTGAGATGCGGCACAGCAGCCTGTCAGTTTACGCTTGCTAGTTTAGTTAGGCTATTATCATTTATATTTATCTGCAACAATAGATATCGGGAAGTAGTTAATTAAAAGGAATATGGCAACTCAGCGCCAGATGCAGGCACATTAGAAGACATCAGTTACGTTACCAACGAGCTAGCAAGCCAGCCAGGGACAAGGGAGGCTGGCAATCAATTATATTTTGAAGAGAAATGACTCTCAAGCCGGCTCTCTCACAAACTCCTGCTCTGTACGCAAGCAGACCGCTGCCTGCACGCTCTCTGCCTCGCTCAATCTCTCTCTCTCTCTCTCTCTCATCTCTCTCTCTCTCTCTCTCTCTCTCTCTCTCTCTCTCTCTCTCTCTCTCTCTCATCTCTCTCTCTCTCTCTCTCTTCATCGCTCAACCTCACCACCCTGTGTGCGCTCAGGTTTGCCTGCGTGCTTGCCTAAGTTGGCACAGAAGAAGAAGAAGATGGACCTTTATTAATTATTATTATTAATTACAGCGTTACAAATGTGCCACAAAACCAACCAACGGATGTATAATAAGACCGTCAACAGCCTCATGGCAACCTAAAACCCCTCTGTTTCTGGAACAACAATTCACGAGCGCCTCCCTCAGCAATTCAGCTAAAGAGTTGACAGAAGCGTTGAATTTGTCTGACATGCAGTCTGCATGTCGTTGTGTCCCTGAGACACTTCTCCCCAAATTGCTCCTGTGGGGATTGTCCACAGTATTGAGTATGTAAGTTGCTTTGGATAAAAGCGTCTAACAAGTGACATGTAATGTAACAACAGGGTGAAGCAAAAATATATTTTTGCTCTCCAATTGCTTCAATAAATCCCAAATGTTTTCTGTTTTCACTTTCTTCATTTTACCCTGAGACATGCAACAAAAACAAACAAGTGTCTTGAACAACTGAAAGTAACCCTTTGTGAGAAAGTCTGATATACAATATGGTCATTTAGGGGTTTGAGATATTGCTCTTTTACCCTAAAGTTTTTTGCGCAGGACTTAAGAACTCAGAAGTGACAGAAAATCAGAAAATCAAGAGCACTCAGTAGCCACCCTGACTGCACAGCAGCACCTGTAGACAATCAGCTCATTGGGCCCTGATTGGCTGTAAGCTGCAATAAAGCCTCCTTCTGCTGCTCAGACAAGCAGAGCAAGTCACTTCAGGGCTACTGGTTCTTTACTGCTGTGTTGGAACAGAGAGAGAATTATGACTTGTGGAGTTCATTTGGGGTAAGTTTCTGCAGATATGTAAAGTTAATTGTTGTTAGCTGTCTGCGTTCTCTGATGTTTACATCTTTTCTGTACAGGATTTTCCTTATTGTCTTGGTTCAAGCAGAGCATGTGTGCTGTGTGTGGGCTTCAGAAGGTGAGCTAAGCACAACATTTCACTTAAGTGCTGTGAATGACTATAGCTGTGGCTTTAATATTGTTTCTTTTTCTCTAGCAGCTCAGAGCCAGAACAACAACACATATGTTGGCTTCAGGCAAAATAATCGGGAAGCTGGTGTCAACTATCTCCAGAATCGACTCAGACAGGGCTCAGTGCAGAGCAGAAACTTAAACATACCTTCAGCTGTGGGCAGTAGTTTTAGCCAGGGGCCTTCTACTGGTGGCTACACACAAACTGTTTCACAGCCAGCTAAAAGTGGCTTAGCTAAAGTCAGGTTAGTGCAGGGCAGCAACTTGAATGGTGTGCCTAAACTGCGTTTTCATGACCTTTCTATTGCTATTGCCAGTAGCGATTCTCTGAGTAAGAGCAGCAACAAAGACACAGGGAAGTCTTCCAGCCTGTTTGGTGCCGGCGCTCCTGAGCCAAACCAAGCCCCTGCACGGACCAAAACTTCCTCCAGTGTTCGTGCTAAGCTAGTGTCTAAAACGGATAAACCTTCCCGTCCCTCAACTCTTAAAAACCCCAGCCAGACTGAGGTTGTGAACCCATACAAGAGTAAACTCTTTTCAGAGAATGCAGGAAATGCCGGAGGAAGCTACAAGGCTACTTCCATGGCCTCAAGTTATGGCACTTCTATTCAGTCCAATGTAGGAAATGGTCCCATCTTCAAGCCTCGCAGTTACTTAACGAGCTACGACTCCAAATCGTCCAGAGAGGGAACATCTGGTAAGAAGTTCGCCCCGACCAAGACCCACATCATCCCTGATAAATTTGGTGGCTATGCTATCAGACGGCTGAAGAATCCTGGGCAGGAGAAAGTGAGTATCAGGAAGACCCAGCAGGCCTACCAGACTCCCAACAAGGCTACGTGGCCCCTCAGTGGCAAGCAACGAACCAGGCCTATGAGGCACCCAACAAGGCCTACAATGCTCCCCAGCAGCAGACTCCCAACAAGGCCTACAAGGCTCCCAACAAGGCCTACGTGGCTCCCCAGCAGCAGACTCCCAACAAGGCCTACGAGACTCCCAACAGGACTCCCAACAGGGCCTACGTGACTCCCAACAGGGCCTACGTGACTCCCAACAGGGCCTACGTGACTCCCAACAGGGCCTACGTGACTCCCAAGAAGGCCTACGTAGCCCCTCAGCGGCAAGCAACGAACCAGGCCTACGAGGCTCCCAACAGGGCCTACGTGGCCCCTCAGAGGCAGGCTGAACCCCAGGCCTACATCTCTCCTCAGGCTGCTCCTCTCAAACCTCAGGTCCCGAGTGCTCACAGAAATGCCAAATGGTTGCGTGTCAGTCCAAAGTGGGGACAATAGCAGGTGAGTACTGTGCTCACTTTCTTGCTGTTCTATACATTAACTTAAACCTGGTGACTTATGTGTTTTTGTTCTTACAGGTGCAGCTGGTGTCCTCGGATGAATATGAATACATATTTTAAATGAAATAAATACGTTATTTTACCACTTGGTTGTGTCTTTACTTCACCTTGTATTGTGGGATGGTGAATGCATGAGTGCTTGTGGATGTAAGCTAGCAAAAAACAAAATGTCCCAATAGTTCTAGTTTAAACTATTGCAAAAGTGTGAGATATCTGCTTATGTGGCACACTGGTTCTTAAAACAATGCAGTGTTTGCTTTTGAGTTGGACTTTTTACTTTGACCTTTACCAGTGGCGCTCTTTATAATATGACTGTTAGCTCAAGTGGTAAAATATCTTATCACTTTAAGGGGCTCACAATAAATGTACAAGTCAATTGATAGACATTGAGTACTAAACTTAAAACATGTGATTCCTTATCCCAATGTCTGCTCTTGAAACTTTGAAAATTCCTCAACTTGAATGCAAAGTGTACATGCTAGTGTAGACTGTGGCCATATTGGATTACATGTTTATAATATATTGCCTTATATTTAACATGGTAGTGTGATGACACTTTTAATTAAATGTAAAGATATAAAAACCTTGCTTCTTTCAACATGAAACTAGTATTGTAAACCAGGGTTGTTTCCTGGACCTCGAAACATTCGGGGCTTCGCCCACAGTGGCGGCGCCAGAGATTTTCTTTTGGGCGAGCTGTGGGGTAGTTTGACGTTTCATGGAGGGTGCTCAAACATTTAAGGTTTCCCGTTAAGGTACCGGGCGCTACAGTGGAATGTTCTACTGCAACAATCCCCACGTGCACACACACACAGTAGCTACACCCACGACTGTTACAATGAAGGCTTGATAATCAGCTCAGGGCATATAGGTGTAAGCAGGGGTAAAGTGCTATTTTTACAAGTGGGGAGTGGACCTAACATCCTCTAGGGGGGTCCTCACCTCCTCTAGCGGGGTCCCTAGAGGAGACCGAACCGAACTGTAAACAGATTTTCCTTTTGGATATTTACTAATCACTCTCCTTTTAAACTGTATTCTTGTTTTACTGTCATAGTATTTCATAACTGTTTTCATTTATTCTCTTTGTTTTATAACTATAGTGGTCATATGAAGGTGTGCCTTGGAATAATCTTTCACATACTAATTGCATTCACTGAACACGGGAAATTACAATCCTGCCGTCCTCTGTAGTGTCATGATGAGGTTCAGGTAAAGCACGGTTATTGTATTATATTTCAGGGAGAATTGTCCGGGGCAACAGAAAAAACATTCTGGGCTCTATCAATATCTCTGTCCCTGATATGTAAGTTGCACATCCAAAGTGCCTCATTTTCATAATGTAAAATTGTAATCTAAAACATTGTCGATAAAGCTGGGATTTTTCTTGGTTTTAATATCATTCTCCAAATCAACATCAAACTTACAACAGTAAGTAACCCTTCAGAAGAAAACGCTGAATATGAGCATTTCAATCGCTCCGCAAATTGTATCATAACCTGCTTTAAACATTTGGCATGTTCGGTTATAGGCTTTTGTCTTTTATTTTGAAGGTAACGGAGAAATGGCACATTTATTGTAGAAACTAATCTCTCCTTTGACAAAAATTAACATACCTGGGTTATGAGTTGATACATTTTCCTATCCGTATATCATTTAAAATATGTTTGGGGGAAGGTATTGGTGGTTATAGCTTTTAATTACGTCAGCACGCAAGACACTTCAAATATTATGATTCCCTTTTTCAGATGCTATCATCTAGGGACTTTTATTTTGACATTTTAAAAACTGCAGGCGGAAGTCACGTTGTTTTCAGACTCACGTTATGGGAGTCATTGCTAACGTTTTTAAGGGGAAACAGAAAGGAGATTTTTACAGCAAGAAAACATTCATACCAGACCTGGCGTCATGGGCGGGCCCCATGGGGCCGAGTCCGCCCATCCAGGATTTTGGCTCGCTGTTTTAATCAGGGCTGAATACAACATTTTAATTGTTTTATTATTAAGTCTAGTTATTTGTAGGGCTTTCTCCTAATATTTATTTTTGTTTTAAACTATGTTGAAAGATTAGTTTAATATCATTTTTTTATTTTGCTATGAAATTCTGAATGAAAGGCTGCGCGCGAGACTGGTTTTTCGCTGGGTTGAGTCGTGTGGGTTTTTGAGTGAGATGCGGCACAGCAGCCTGTCAGTTTACGCTTGCTAGTTTAGTTAGGCTATTATCATTTATATTTATCTGCAACAATAGATATCGGGAAGTAGTGAATTAAAAGGAATATGGCAACTCAGCGCCAGATGCAGGCACATTAGAAGACATCAGTTACGTTACCAACGAGCTAGCAAGCCAGCCAGGGACAAGGGAGGCTGGCAATCAATTATATTTTGAAGAGAAAATGACTCTCAAGCCGGCTCTCTCACAAACTCCTGCTCTGTGCGCAAGCAGACCTCTGCCTGCACGCTCTCTGCCTCTCTCTCTCTCTCTCTCTCTCTCTCTCTCTCTCTCTCTCTCTCTCTCTCTCTCTCTCTCTCTCTCTCTCTCTCTCTCTCTCTCTCTCTCTCTCTCTCTCTCTCTCTCTCTCTCTCTCTCTCTCTGTCTCTCTCCCTTTCTCTCCATCGCTCAAGCTCACTCCTCCTCTCCACCCTGTGTGCGCTCAGGTTTGCCTGCGTGCTTGCCTAAGTTGGCACAGAAGAAGAAGAAGATGGACCTTTATTAATTATTATTATTAATTACAGCGTTACAAATGTGCCACAAAACCAACCAACGGATGTATAATAAGACCGTCAACAGCCTCATGGCAACCTAAAACCCCTCTGTTTCTGGAACAACAATTCACGAGCGCCTCCCTCAGCAATTCAGCTAAAGAGTTGACAGAAGCGTTGAATTTGTCTGACATGCAGTCAACATGTTGTTGTGTCCCTGAGACACTTCACCCCACATTGCTCCTGTGGGGATTGTCCACAGTATTGAGTATGTAAGTTGCTTTGGATAAAAGCGTCTAACAAGTGACATGTAATGTAACAACAGGGTGAAGCAAAAATATATTTTTGCTCTCCAATTGCTTCAATAAATCCCAAATGTTTTCTGTTTTCACTTTCTTCATTTTACCCTGAGACATGCAACAAAAACAAACAAGTTTCTTGAACAACTGAAAGTAACCCTTTGTGAGAAAGTCTGATATACAATATGGTCATTTAGGGGTTTGAGATATTGCTCTTTTACCATACAGTTTTTTGCGCAGGACTTAAGAACTCAGAGGTGACAGAAAATCAGAAAATCAACAGCACTCAGTAGCCACCCTGACTGCACAGCAGCACCTGTAGACAATCAGCTCATTAGGCCCTGATTGGCTGCAAGCTGCAATAAAGCCTCCTTTCTGCTGCTCAGACAAGCAGAGCAAGTCACTTCAGGGCTACTGGTTCTTTACTGCTGTGTTGGAACAGCGAGAGAATTATGACTTGTGGAGTTCATTTGGGGTAAGTTTCTGCAGATATGCAAAGTTAATTGTTGTTAGCTGTCTGCGTTCTCTGATGTTTACATCTTTTCTGTACAGGATTTTCCTTATTGTCTTGGTTCAAGCAGAGCATGTGCGCTGTTTGTGGGCTTCACAAGGTGAGCTAAGCACAACATTTCACTTAAGTGCTGTGAATGACTATAGCTGTGGCTTTAATATTGTTTCTTTTTCTCTAGCAGCTCAGAGCCAGAACAACAACACATATGTTGGCTTCAGGCAAAATAATCGGGAAGCTGGTGTCAACTATCTCCAGAATGGACTCAGACAGGGCTCAGCGCAGAGCAGAAACTTAAACATACCTTCAGCTGTGGGCAGTAGTTTTAGCCGGAAGCCTTCTACTGGTGGCTACACACAAACTGTTTCACAGCCAGCTAAAAGTGGCTTAGCTAAAGTCAGGTTAGTGCAGGGCAGCAACTTGAATCTTGTGCCTAAACTGCGTTTTCATGGCCTTTCTATTGCTATTGCCAGTAGCGATTCTCTGAGTAAGAGCAGCAACAAAGACACAGGGAAGTCTTCCAGCCTGTTTGGTGCCGGCGCTCCTGAGCCAAACCAAGCCCCTGCACGGACCAAAACTTCCTCCAGTGTTCGCGCTAAGCTTGTGTCTAAAACGGATAAACCTTCCCGTCCCTCAACTCTTAAAAACCCCAGCCAGACTAAGGTTGTGAACCCATACAAGAGTAAACTCTTTTCAGAGAATGCAGGAAATGCCCGAGGAAGCTACAAGGCTACTTCCATGGCCTCAAGTTATGGCACTTCTATTCAGTCCAATGTAGGAAATGATCCCATCTTCAAGCCTCGCAGTTACTCAACGAGCTACGACTCCAAATCGTCCAGAGAGGGAACATCTGGTAAGAAGTTCGCCCCGACCAAGACCCACATCATCCCTGATAAATTTGGTGGCTATGCTATCAGACGGCTGAAGAATCCTGGGCAGGAGAAAGTGAGTATCAGGAAGACCCAGCAGGCCTACCAGACTCCCAACAAGGCCTACGTGGCCCCTCAGTGGCAAGCAACGAACCAGGCCTACGAGGCACCCAACAAGGCCTACAATGCTCCCCAGCAGCAGACTCCCAACAAGGCCTACGAGGCTCCCAACAAGGCCTACGTGGCTCCCCAGCAGCAGACTCCCAACAGGGCCTACGAGATTCCCAACAGGACTCCCAACAGGGCCTACGTGACTCCCAACAGGGCCTACGTGACTCCCAACAGGGCCTACGTGACTCCCAACAAGGCCTACGTGACTCCCAAGAAGGCCTACGTAGCCCCTCAGCGGCAAGCAACGAACCAGGCCTACGAGGCTCCCAACAGGGCCTACGTGGCCCCTCAGAGGCAGGCTGAACCCCAGGCCTACATCTATCCTCAGGCTGCTCCTCTCAAACCTCAGGTCCCGAGTGCTCACAGAAATGCCAAATGGTTGCGTGTCAGTCCAAAGTGGGGACAATAGCAGGTGAGTACTGTGCTCAGTTTCTTGCTGTTCTATACATTAACTTAAACCTGGTGACTAATGTGTGTTTGTTCTTACAGGTGCAGCTGGTGTCCTCGGATGAATATGAATACATATTTTTAATGAAATAAATACGTTATTTTACCACTTGGTTGTGTCTTTACTTCACCTTGTATTGTGGGATGGTGAATGCATGAGTGCTTGTGGATGTAAGCTACCAAAAAACAAATGTCCAAATAGTTCTAGTTTAAACTATTGCAAAAGTGTGAGATATCTGCTTATGTGGCACACTGGTTCTTAAAACAATGCAGTGTTTGCTTTTGAGTTGGACTTTTTACTTTGACCTTTACCAGTGGCGCTCTTTATAATGTGACTCTTAAGAGGTTTTAGCTCAAGTGGTAAAATATATCACTTTAAGGGGCTCCCACTAAATGTGCAAGTCAATTGATAGACATTGAGCACTAAACTAAAAACATGTGATTCCTTATCCCAATGTCTGCTCTTGAAACTTGAATGCAAAGTGTACATGTTAGTGTAGACTGTGGGCATATTTGATTACATGTTTATAATGTATAGCCTTATATTTAACATGGTAGTCTGATGAAACTTTTAATGTAAAGATATAAAAACCGTGCTTCTTTCAACATGAAACTAGTATTGTAAACCAGGGGCGTTACCTGGACCTCGAAACATTCGGGGCTTAGCCCTCAGTGGCAGCACCAGAGATTTTCTTTTGGGCGAGCTGTGGGGTAGTTTGACGTTTCATGGAGGGTGCTCAAACATTTAAGGTTTCCCGTTAAGGTACCGGGCGCTACAGTGGAATGTTCTACTGCAACAATCCCCACGTGCACACACACACAGTAGCTACACCCACGACTGTTACAATGGAGGCTTGATAATCAGCTCAGGGCATATAGGTGTAAGCAGGGGTAAAGTGCTATTTTTACAAGTGGGGAGTGGACCTAACATCCTCTAGGGGGGTCCTCACCTCCTCTAGTGGGGTCCCTAGAGGAGACCGAACCGAACTGTAAACAGATTTTCCTTTTGGATATTTACTAATCACTCTCCTTTTAAACTGTATTCTTGTTTTACTGTGATAGTATTTCATAACTGTTTTCATTTATTCTCTTTGTTTTATAACTATAGTGGTCATATGAAGGTGTGCCTTGGAATAATCTTTCACATACTAATTGCATTCACTGAACACGGGAAATTACAATCCTGCCGTCCTCTGTAGTGTCATGATGAGGTTCAGGTAAAGCACGGTTATTGTATTATATTTCAGGGAGAATTGTCCGGGGCAACAGAAAAAACATTCTGGGCTCTATCAATATCTCTGTGCCTGATATGTAAGTTGCACATCCAAAGTGCCTCATTTTCATAATGTAAAATTGTAATCTAAAACATTGTCTAGCTGGGATTTTTCTTGGTTTTAATGTCATTCTCCAAATCAACATCAAACTTACAACAGTAAGTAACCCTTCAGAAGAAAACGCTGAATATGAGCATTGTAATCGGTCCGCAAATTGTATCATGACCTGCTTTAAACATTTGGCATGTTCGGTTATAGGCTTTTGTCTTTTATTTTGAAGGTAACGGAGAAATGGCACATTTATTGTAGAAACTAATCTCTACTTTGACAAAAATCAACATACCTGGGTTATGAGTTGATACATTTTCCTATCCGTATATCATTTAAAATATGTTTGGGGGAAGGTATTGGTGGTTATAGCTTTTAATTACGTCAGCACGCAAGACACTTCAAATATTATGATTCCCTTTTTCAGATGCTATCATCTAGGGACTTTTATTTTGACATTTTAAAAACTGCAGGCGGAAGTCACGTTGTTTTCGGACTCACCTTATGGGAGTCATTGCTAACGTTTTTAAGGGGAAACAGAAAGGAGATTTTTACAGCAAGAAAACATTCATACCAGACCCGGCGTCATGGGCGGGCCCCATGGGGCCGAGTCCGCCCATCCAGGATTTTGGCTCGCTGTTTTAATCAGGGCTGAATACAACATTTTAATTGTTTTATTATTAAGTGTAGTTATTTGTAGGGCTTTCTCCTAATATTTATTTTTGTTTTAAACTATGTTGAAAGATTAGTTTAATATCATTTTTTTATTTTGCTATGAAATTCTGAATGAAATTCTGAATGAAAGGCTGCGCGCGAGACTGGTTTTCCGCTGGGTTGAGTCGTGTGGGTTTTTGAGTGAGATGCGGCACAGCAGCCTGTCAGTTTACGCTTGCTAGTTTAGTTAGGCTATTATCATTTATATTTATCTGCAACAATAGATATCGGGAAGTAGTTAATTAAAAGGAATATGGCAACTCAGCGCCAGATGCAGGCACATTAGAAGACATCAGTTACGTTACCAACGAGCTAGCAAGCCAGCCAGGGACAAGGGAGGCTGGCAATCAATTATATTTTGAAGAGAAAATGACTCTCAAGCCGGCTCTCTCACAAACTCCTGCTCTGTGCGCAAGCAGACCGCTGCCTGCACGCTCTCTGCCTCGCTCAATCTCTCTCTCTCTCTCTATCTCTCTCTCTCTCTCCCTTTCTCTCCATCGCTCAAGCTCACTCCACCTCTCCACCCTGTGTGCGCGCAGGTTTGCCTGCGTGCTTGCCTAAGTTGGCACAGAATAAGAAGAAGATGGACCTTTATTAATTATTATTATTAATTACAGCGTTACAAATGTGCCACAAAACCAACCAAGGGATGTATAATAAGACCGTCAACAGCCTCATGGCAACCTAAAACCCCTCTGTTTCTGTAACAACAATTCACGAGCGCCTCCCTCAGCAATTCAGCTAAAGAGTTGACAGAAGCGTTGAATTTGTCTGACATGCAGTCAACATGTTGTTGTGTCCCTGAGACACTTCACCCCACATTGCTCCTGTGGGGATTGTCCACAGTATTGAGTATGTAAGTTGCTTTGGATAAAAGCGTCTAACAAGTGACATGTAATGTAACAACAGGGTGAAGCAAAAACATATTTTTGCTCTCCAATTGCTTCAATAAATCCCAAATGTTTTCTGTTTTCACTTTCTTCATTTTACCCTGAGACATGCAACAAAAACAAACAAGTTTCTTGAACAACTGAAAGTAACCCTTTGTGAGAAAGTCTGATATACAATATGGTCATTTAGGGGTTTGAGATATTGCTCTTTTACCATACAGTTTTTTGCGCAGGAATTAAGAACTCAGAAGTGACAGAAAATCAGAAAATCAAGAGCACTCAGTAGCCACCCTGACTGCACAGCAGCTCCTGTACACAATCAGCTCATTAGGCCCTGATTGGCTGCAAGCTGCAATAAAGCCTCCTTTCTGCTGCTCAGACAAGCAGAGCAAGTCACTTCAGGGCTACTGGTTCTTTACTGCTGTGTTGGAACTGAGAGAGAAATATGACTTGTGGAGTTCATTTGGGGTAAGTTTCTGCAGATATGCAAAGTTAATTGTTGTTAGCTGTCTGTGTTCTCTGATGTTTACATCTTTCCTGTACAGGATTTTCCTTATTGTCTTGGTTCAAGCAGAGCATGTGCGCTGTTTGTGGGCTTCACAAGGTGAGCTAGCACAACATTTCACTTAAGTGCTGTGAATGACTATAGCTGTGGCTTTAATATTGTTTCTTTTTCTCTAGCAGCCCAGAGCCAGAACAACACATATGTTGGCTTCAGGCAAAATAATCGGGAAGCTGGTGTCAACTATCTCCAGAATCGACTCAGACAGGGCTCAGCGCAGAGCAGAAACGTAAACATACCCTCAGCTGTGGGCAGTAGTTTTAGCCGGGGGCCTTCTACTGGTGGCTACACACAAACTGTTTCACAGCCAGCTAAAAGTGGCTTAGCTAAAGTCAGGTTAGTGCAGGGCAGCAACTTGAATGGTGTGCCTAAACTGCGTTTTCATGGCCTTTCTATTGCTATTGCCAGTAGCGATTCTCTGAGTAAGAGCAGCAACAAAGACACAGGGAAGTCTTCCAGCCTGTTTGGTGCCGGCGCTCCTGAGCCAAACCAAGCCCCTGCACGGACCAAAACTTCCTCCAGCGTTCGCGCTAAGCTAGTGTCTAAAACGGATAAACCTTCCCGTCCCTCAACTCTTAAAAACCCCAGCCAGACTGAGGTTGTGAACCCATACAAGAGTAAACTCTTTTCAGAGAATGCAGGAAATGCCAGAGGACGCTACAAGGCTACTTCCATGGCCTCAAGTTATGGCACTTCTATTCAGTCCAATGTAGGAAATGGTCCCATCTTCAAGCCTCGCAGTTACTCAACGAGCTACGACTCCAAATCGTCCAGAGAGGGAACATCTGGTAAGAAGTTCGCCCCGACCAAGACCCACATCATCCCTGATAAATTTGGTGGCTATGCTATCCGACGGCTGAAGAATCCTGGGCAGGAGAAAGTGAGTATCAGGAAGACCCAGCAGGCCTACCAGACTCCCAACAAGGCCTACGTGGCCCCTCAGTGGCAAGCAACGAACCAGGCCTACGAGGCACCCAACAAGGCCTACAATGCTCCCCAGCAGCAGACTCCCAACAAGGCCTACGTGGCTCCCCAGCAGCAGACTCCCAACAGGGCCTACGAGACTCCCAACAGGAATCCCAACAGGGCCTACGTGACCCCCAACAGGGCCTACGTGACTCCCAAGAAGGCCTACGTAGCCCCTCAGAGGCAGGCTGAACCCCAGGCCTACATCTCTCCTCAGGCTGCTCCTCTCAAACCTCAGGTCCCGAGTGCTCACAGAAATGCCAAATGGTTGCGTGTCAGTCCAAAGTGGGGACAATAGCAGGCGAGTACTGTGCTCACTTTCTTGCTGTTCTATACATTAACTTAAACCTGGTGACTAATGTGTGTTTGTTCTTACAGGTGCAGCTGGTGTCCTCGGATGAATATAAATACATATTTTAAATGAAATAAATACGTTATTTTACCACTTGGTTGTGTCTTTACTTCACCTTGTATTGTGGGATGGTGAATGCATGAGTGCTTGTGGATGTAAGCTAGCAAAAAACAAATGTCCCAATAGTTCTAGTTTAAACTATTGCAAAAGTGTGAGATATCTGCTTATGTGGCACACTGGTTCTTAAAACATTGCAGTGTTTGCTTTTGAGTTGGACTTTTTACTTTGACCTTTACCCGTGGCGCTCTTTATAATGTGACTCTTAAGATATTCGACCACTTAAGCTAAAACCTATCACTTTAAGGGGCTCCCACTAAATGTACAAGTCAATTGATAGACATTGAGCACTAAACATGTGATTCCTTATCCCAATGTCTGCTCTTGAAACTTTGAAAATTCCTCAACTTGAATGCAAAGTGTACATGCTAGTGTAGACTGTGGCCATATTGGATTACATGTTTATCATATATTGCCTTATATTTAACATGGTAGTGTGATGAAACTTTTAATGTAAAGATATAAAAACCTTGCTTCTTTCAACATGAAACTAGTATTGTAAACCAGGCTCTATCAGGGGTGTTTCCTGGACCTCGAAACATTCGGGGCTTAGCCCACAGTGGCGGCGCCAGAGATTTTCCTTTGGGCGTGCTGTGGGGTAGCTTGACGTTTCATGGAGGGTGCTCAAACATTTAGGGTGTCCCGTTAAGGTACCGGGCGCTACAGTGGAATGTTCTACTGCAACAATCCCCACGTGCACACACACAGTAGCTACACCCACGACTGTTACAATGGAGGCTTGATAATCAGCTCAGGGCATATAGGTGTAAGCAGGGGTAAAGTGCTATTTTTACAAGTGGGGAGTGGACCTAACATCCTCTAGAGACCGAACCGAACTGTAAACAGATTTTCCTTTTGGATATTTACTAATCACTCTCCTTTTAAACTGTATTCTTGTTTTACTGTCATAGTATTTCATAACTGTTTTCATTTATTCTCTTTGTTTTATAACTATAGTGGTCATATGAAGGTGTGCCTTGGAATAATCTTTCAAATTCTAATTGCATTCACTGAACACGGGAAATTAAAATCCTGCCGTCCTCTGTAGTGTCATGATGAGGTTCAGGTAAAGCACGGTTATTGTATTATATTTCAGGGAGAATTGTCCGGGGCAACAGAAAAACATTCTGGGCTCTATCAATATCTCTGTCCCTGATATGTAAGTTGCACATCCAAAGTGCCTCATTTTCATAATGTAAAATTGTAATCTAAAACATTGTCTATAAAGCTGGGATTTTTCTTGGTTTTAATGTCATTCTCCAAATCAACATCAAACTTACAACAGTAAGTAACCCTTCAGAAGAAAACGCTGAATATGATTATTTCAATCGCTCCGCAAATTGTATCATGACCTGCTTTAAACATTTGGCATGTTCGGTTATAGGCTTTTGTCTTTTATTTTGAAGGTAACGGGGAGAAATTGCACATGTATTGTAGAAACTAATCTCTCCTTTGACAAAAATCTACATACCTGGGTTATGAGTTGATACATTTTCCTATCCGTATATCATTTAACGTAGACCCATCATGCTATATTTGAATAATATAGTGTAGGACCATACCTATATAAGGCATATTTATACTTTTTATTTTTCAAAATACCAAACAGATCATGCATTTTAGCCATTCCTCATTTCGCTCAATTTAACACTGTCTTTGCATCATGGGCTGATTCTGTGAGAACAGCACCATCTACTAGTGATGGCAAAATGAAGCTTTGAATGAAGCGTCGAACCACTTGGACAATTGTGTCGGAAATAGGTTCATTTCTCGAAGCTTCAGTTACAGTGACCTCTCCTGGCGAAGTGCAAGGCTGCAGTGGGTTTAACGTATCTTTGCCTTGAAAAATATTCGAGACACACACACACACACACACACACACACACACACACACACACACACACACACACACACACACACACACTAAGACTGAATATCATGTTCTATTTGCAATTAAAGATTGATAATAGTGTGTATTGGGTTATTGAGAAGAGACTAGAGAGTGCTTGACATTGTTTTGGGCGGAGAGGGCCTTTTATCAGTTATTAAAGTATTAAAGTTGAAAAGCAATGATTAAAAGCTTAACTATTCTGAGCTTTGAACCAGCTGCGGGGAGGATATCGCTGCATCCTGGCCACTGGCTCTATCCACTGGGCTATCAATTCCTCAGACCGTCTAAGTATTTTTATATTCCTCATTGTCTTTTTGTTCACAACTTCTCCACATTTCGAAGTGTTTCACGAGCCAGAACGACCTATTTTTTTTCCTGGCTTGCTCTATAATGATCCAATGCAATGCCAACAACAACTCAACAGCAACAATGCAAACTACGACTCCAACCCGCGCATTGTTTAGAGCGGTTATGAAGTGTTGAAGCGCTCAAATTTGAAACTGTTTCAACCTGTCACCTGTCAGAATCGAGACGAGGCAGTGCATTGAATCACCTGATTGGAGAGCGATCCAGTGAGTTGATTCATTCAGGCAATGAAGCAGTTGCTGGTTCGGACGTCACATGTCACGTGATTTGAAGCAGTTGCTGCTTCGGACGTCACATGTCACATGATTTGAAGCAAGCTTCGAAGCACTGCTTCTATGGAATAGGAAGTCCAGGGTTGAAGCTCCGTTCGAAGCTTCAGTGTCAAACTGCCATCACTACCATCTACAGGCCTGGCATATGTACTACAGCGTCTCCAGTGCTTTCGAACGGCAATGTCCGTGGCTGTCTCCTCCTGATTGGTGGAGTTGGCCCAATAGCCGTAGCGCCACTTTTGTGACGTCATAGAAGTGTTCAAATTTGGATCAGTCTGTATCAGATCCGTTGCAGCCCCTTTTTAAGAGATTTGGGTATGGAGGAAAATAGAGAGGGTTGTGTTTTCTGACACTTGGTGAGTTCCCTGGAACACCGGGGACACATGTTCATGTAGAAAAGATGTACAAAAGTGCATTTTGCATGATAGGTCCCCTTTAAAATATGTTTGGGGGAAGGTATTGGTGGTTATAGCTTTTAATGCAGGATTGTAATTTCCCTTGTTCAGTGAATACAATTAGTATGTAAAAGATTATTCCAAGGCACACCTTCATATGACCACTATAGTTATAAAACAAAGAGAATACATTAAAAACAGTTATGAAATACTAAAAAATAGCACTTTACCCCTGCTTACACCTATGGCCTGAGCTGATTATCAAGCCTTCATTGTAACAGTCGTGGGTGTAGCTACTGTGTGTGTGCACGTGGGGAGTGTTGCAGTAGAACATTCCACTGTAGCGCCCGGTACCTTAACGGGACACCCTAAATGTTTGAGCACCCTCCATGAAACGTCAAACTACCCCACCGCATACCCAAAAGAAAATCTCTGGCGCCGCCACTGAGGGCTAAGCCCTGAATGTTTCCAGGTCCATGGAAACACCCCTGATAGAGCCTAGTTTACAATACTAGTTTCATGTTGAAAGAAGCAAGGTTTTTATATCTTTACATTAAAAGTTTAATCGGACTATGTTAAATATAAGGCTATTATTTTTTCATTTCAGACCTTTATTTAATCAGATTGGTCCCTTGAGATCATAGATCTCTTTTTCAAGGGAGACCTGCAGCATCTATATGCTGCAGGTCTCCACATGAAAAAATAAAGGACATCATACACTATATTTACAGGATACATTTACATAGTTATAGACATTTAAAAGTGCCCATATTATCAACGAGCATTTCATTTAGCCTAGCTTTAAAGACATGCAGAGGAATGAGATTGCTCAGTTTCAATTCTTGCTGAAGATTGTTCAAAGCCAGTGGAGCTGTGCACATAAAAGCTGTGTTACCTAAGACAGTCCTTGCTCTTGGCACATCAAACAATACATCATGCGATCTCAGACAATAGCTGCTTGCAACTCTGTGTTATCAGAGAGCAGATGTAATACGGGAGTTTACCCAACAAAGCTTTATAAATAAACGTGTACCAATGACTGAGCCTCTTTACAGTAAGTGATGGCAAACCTGCCTTGGCATACAGTGATGAAGTGCTTTATTTGTGACAAATCTCAGTGCACTGTGATAGGCAGCATCTAACTTGTTCAGGCAATAGGCAGGTGCATTCATCAACAAATCACCATTTTTACCACAGGTTAAAAGGTCACAGTGTATAAGTATATATACATTATAAACATGTAATCCAATATGCCCACAGTCTACACTAGCATGTACACTTTGCATTCAAGTTTCAAGAGCAGACATTGGGATAAGGAATCACATGTTTTAAGTTTAGTGCTCAATGTCTATCAATTGACTTGTACATTTAGTGGGAGCCCCTTAAAGTGATAAGATATTTTACCACTTGAGCTAGAACCTAAGAGTCACATTATAAAGAGCGCCACTGGTAAAGGTCAAAGTACAAAGTCCAACTCAAAAGCAAACACTGCATTGTTTTAAGAACCAGTGTGCCACATAAGCAGATACCTCACACTTTTGCAATAGTTTAAACTAGAACTATTGAGACATTTGTTTTTGCTAAGGGGATTTTCACAATCTTTTGTCAGCACTGTAAAGTATTAAGATACATTTTGCAAATTAGTTTTGTAAAGGAAACATTTTTGCAACACACCTTTTAGACACTAGAGGGCACCAAGCTTACATCCACAAGCACTCATGCATTCACCATCCCACAATACAAGGTGAAGTAAAGACACAACCAAGTGGTTAATTCATGTATTTATTTAATTTAAAAAAACGAAATATTCATCCGAGGACACCAGCTGCACCTGTAAGAACAAACACACATTAGTCACCAGGTTTAAGTTAATGTATAGAACAGCAAGAAAGTGAGCACAGTACTCACCTGCTATTGTCCCCACTTTGGACTGACACGCAACCATTTGGCATTTCTGTGAGCACTCGGGACCTGAGGTTTGAGAGGAGCAACCTGAGGCGAGATGTAGGCCTGGGGTTCAGCCTGCCTCTGAGGGGCCACGTAGGCCTTCTTGGTAGCCTCGTAGGCCTGGTTCGTTGCTTGCCTCTGAGGGGCTACGTAGGCCTTCTTGGGAGTCACGTAGGCCCTGTTGGGAGTCCTGTTGGGAGTCCTGTTGGGAGTCTCGTAGGCCTTGTTGGGAGTCTGCTGCTGGGGAGCCACGTAGGCCTTGTTGGGAGTCTGCTGCTGGGGAGCATTGTAGGCCTTGTTGGGTGCCTCGTAGGCCTGGTTCGTTGCTTGCCACTGAGGGGCCACGTAGGCCTTGTTGGGAGTCACGTAGACCCTGTTGGGAGTCTGCTGCTGGGGAGCCACGTAGGCCTTGTTGGGAGCCTTGTAGGCCTTGTTGGGAGTCTGCTGCTGGGGAGCATTGTAGGCCTTGTTGGGTGCCTTGTAGGCCTGCTGGGTCTTCCTGATACTCACTTTCTCCTGCCCAGGATTCTTCAGCCGTCGGATAGCATAGCCACCAAATTTATCAGGGATGATGTGGGTCTTGGTCGGGGCGAACTTCTTACCAGATGTTCCCTCTCTGGACGATTTGGAGTCGTAGCTCGTTAAGTAACTGCGAGGTTTGAAGATGGGACCATTTCCTACATTGGACTGAATAGAAGTGCCATAACTTGAGGCCATGGAAGTAGCCTTGTAGCTTCCTCGGGCATTTCCTGCATTCTCTGAAAAGAGTTTACTCTTGTATGGGTTCACAACCTCAGTCTGGCTGGGGTTTTTAAGAGTTGAGGGACGGGAAGGTTTATCCGTTTTAGACACTAGCTTAGCACGAACACTGGAGGAAGTTTTGGTCCGTGCAGGGGCTTGGTTTGGCTCAGGAGCGCCGGCACCAAACAGGCTGGAAGACTTCCCTGTGTCTTTGTTGCTGCTCTTACTCAGAGAATCGCTACTGGCAATAGCAATAGAAAGGTCATGAAAACGCAGTTTAGGCACACCATTCAAGTTGCTGCCCTGCACTAACCTGACTTTAGCTAAGCCACTTTTAGCTGGCTGTGAAACAGTTTGTGTGTAGCCACCAGTAGAAGGCCCCCGGCTAAAACTACTGCCCACAGCTGAAGGTATGTTTAAGTTTCTGCTCTGCAGTGCGCTCGGAGGGGCCTGTCTGAGTCGATTCTGGAGATAGTTGACACCAGCTTCCCGATTATTTTTCCTGAAGCCAACATATGTGTTGTTGTTCTGGCTCTGGGCTGCTAGAGAAAAAGAAACAATATTAAAGCCACAGCTATAGTCATTCACAGCACTTAAGTGAAATGTTGTGCTTTGCTCACCTTCTGAAGCCCACAAACAGCGCACATGCTCTGCTTGAACCAAGACAATAAGGAAAATCCTGTACAGAAAAGATGTAAACATCAGAGAACGCAGACAGCTAACAACAATTAACTTTGCATATCTGCAGAAACTTACCCCAAATGAACTCCACAAGTCATATTTCTCTCTCTGTTCCAACACAGCCGTAAAGAACCAGTAGCCCTGAAGTGACTTGCTCTGCTTGTCTGAGCAGCAGAAAGGAGGCTTTATTGCAGCTTGCAGCCAATCAGGGCCTAATGAGCTGATTGTGTACAGGTGCTGCTGTGCAGTCAGGGTGGCTACTGAGTGCTTTTGATTTTCTGATTTTCTGTCACCTCTGAGTTCTTAAGTCCTGCGCAAAGAACTGTATGGTAAAAGAGCAATATCTCAAACCCCTAAATGACCATATTGTATATCAGACTTTCTCACAAAGGGTTACTTTCAGTTGTTCAAGAAACTTATTTGTTTTTGTTGCATGTCTCAGGGTAAAATGAAGAAAGTGAAAACAGAAAACATTTGGGATTTATTGAAGCAATTGGAGAGCAAAAATATGTTTTTGTTTCACCCTGTTGTTACATTTCATGTCACTTGTTAGACGCTTTTATCCAAAGCCACTTACATACTCAATACTGTGGACAATCCCCACAGGAGCAATTTGGGGTGAAGTGTCTCAGGGACTCAACAACATGCTGACTGCAGTGGGGTTTGAACCTGTGACCCGCTGATCTGAACACCAACGCACAACCCACTACACCACATGCCTTTTTTTGCTTGTAATTTGGTACTGTTATTGGTATTGTGAATATCTTTAGGACAAAAAAAAACAAGATTCAAGTTGAATTTTCATGTGAGGTTTTCTTTTGTTAGAAGTCCTTTTTGTTGGCTGTGGTATTAGAGACTGTGTGCATGTTTGTCTGTCCTGCTTTCAGAATAATCATATATACTGTTATGTGCTCACTCCGTCACAAACACATGCATTTTCATTAAGATAAAACAATTAAATACACTTACAAAAACACAAAAACAGTTTTAGGCACGCTACTTCTGTACTTGTGTTAAAGGGTTTTATACTACATTGGCTGTTTGAGTAAACCATTGTTGTGATATTATTGATTTATGCACAAAATCCCTAGAACCATAAGCCACACAACACAGGACATTGAACAAAAAAAACCATTAAAGGTAACAAAGGGAAAGTGATTGAAATGCAAATGGTTGTTGTGGAGGTGAAGTATTTGCACAAAGTTTGTAAACAGATTGTTTAATATAGTTTTGCTGTTGGATATGCAGCCCATATTTTCTTTATTCATTGATATATTTTCACAGTTTCTAGGTTCTTTGTACAAAGTGTAGGCAGGCAAGAAAAACAAATATGTCTGTAAGAATTCAAGGTAACACAGGGGAGTAATTGACATACAAATGGTCATTTTGGGTGTGAAGTATTCCTTTAACAGCTCTTACCTGCTGGGTTTCACTGATACTTTTCCTCTCAGCCTTAATCCTGACCTTGAGAGCGATCATATCAGTGTTGACGGCCTTGTTAAGATTATTAATGCGGACCCCTGTACCCTCCGACGCTGAAGAGACCCGGGGGCTCGCTGCCGTAATGATGCAGTCGCCCCTAACTGTGACAAACAACACATCAGAACCAGCGTGCTTCCTCCACCTTCTGTTTGCAGAAAATACATCACATACTGTAAAACCAACTTCACATCATCCAAACACGCTCCAGCTTCATTTAAAGGGGCCCTATGATGCTCACTTTCAGGTTGATATCAGTATGTAGTGTCTCTACTGAGACATGTCTCCATGCTTTAATGTTCAAAAAGCCCTTTATTCTTCTCATACTGCCTGTGCTGCAGCACCTTTTTTCACCCTCTGTCTGAAACCAGAGCCCAGCCTGCTCTGATTGGACAAGCGCTTAGAGATGTCCCGCCCCTTAGCCTTTCACGTAGAATGAGTTGGAGCGCTAGCCAAGTGTTACATGTTGATGTCATTATGTTCAGGAAGTAAACAAAGGAGTCCAATGTGGGTGTTTCAAGCAAATGAGGGGGGAGTGTTTGGGAGAGAAACCTCCTCTGGAGGGAACACAGGGATTTTAGCCATTGCAGACATTACATTACATTACATTGCATTTAGCTGACGATTTTATCCAAAGCGACTTACAATAAGTGCGTTCGACCGACAAAATACAAACTTGAAGAAAACAGAATCATATAAGTACATCAGGTTTCATAGAGCTAAAACATTTCAAGTGCTACTCAACTGGCTTTAGATAAGCCAGTCCTTTATTAGTATATAAGCGCTTTGTTAGTAATTCTATCTCTCGAAGTGGAGTCTAAAGAAATGAGTTTTCAGTCTGCGCCGGAAGATGTGTAAGCTGTCTGCTGTCCTGATTTCAATGGGGAGCTCATTCCACCATTTTGGAGCCAGGATAGCAAACCCACGTGTTTTTGCTGACGGGAACTTGGGTCCCCCTCGCAGTGCGGGTGCAGCGAGCCGTTTGGCTGATGCAGAGCGGAGTGCACGTGCTGGGGTGTACGGTTTAACCATGTCCTGGATGTAGGAAGGGCCAGATCCATTCGCAGCATGGTACGCAAGTACCAGTGTCTTGAAGTGGATTCTAACAGTTACCGGAAGACAGTGAAGGGAGCGGAGGAGCGGCGTGGTGTGGGAGAATTTAGGAAGGTTGAAGACCAGACGAGCCACTGCATTCTGGATGAGCTGCAGAGGTCGGATGGCACATGCAGGTAGACCAGCCAGGAGGGAGTTGCAGTAGTCTAGGCGTGAGATGACAAGAGTCTGGACCAGAACCTGCGTGGCTTTCTGGGTCAGCTGGGGACGTATCCTCCTGATGTTGTAAAGAGTGTATCTGCAGCAGCGGGTTGTAGCAGAGATATTTGCAGTGAAGGACAGTTTGTTATCTAGGGTCACACCCAGATTCCTTGCAGTCTGAGTCGGGGAAAAAATAGAGGTACCATTTACATGCACTAAAACCTATACAACACACTACAGGAAAGGGAAAACCCGAAGGACAATATGAGAAAAATAAAGTATTTTTTATTAGTCCATTTATTGAAAATGTCAGAAATTGTATCTATTATTTTTATAATAATATTTACAACAAAGAGTTGCGGGGGAAAAAAATTCAAGATACAATTTTTTAAAAATAAATACATTCTCAAATAGTCATGTTCAACAGGGGCAAGAAGAAGCTTTAAAAAACCGTTTCTGGTCCTCCCCCCTCTAGCGTACATTTTTCTTGAAAATAAAAGATGAGGTCATCGTCATCAGCGTCATATTCGTCATGTTGTAAACAAATACTATTTTTTGTACAAAACAACCAAAAATGTGTCCTCTTTAAAATAATATCAAATGCTAACATATATGTGTATATTGCATTGGAGAAGTACATATTTCAGTGTGATTTCATCAGCTTCCTGTGTGTTTTTGACCGTGAGGGACGCTCCACATGAAAATGCCCCCTTGCACGGTCATTGTAGGTCTCACACACACACACACACACACACACACACACACACACACACACACACACACACACACACACACACACACACACACACACACGAGGACACACTCCCTGGTAGTGGCAGGTGTGAATCTTCGTCCCAGACTGAGCCTAGTCCGTGGTGTTCCGTAGTGTTCCTCCCCTGCAGAGGCAGCGTGATGCAAGTCTTAGACAAGTGGAAGAAGAGAGATTAATCTATCACTCTGTCCTATTCTCCCAAAGGACTGCAGATCTGTTCTTGAACCCTGACTTATTAAAGATCTTATTTTTCATCTTTCACGTGCTCGAGTGTTTGACATTCACACGGTCGCAGCAAATGTCCTCCTCTGAGGGAGGAGTGACACCTCGCATGCGATGACCAGATGAGTGTGGTGGTTTAGATCAAAGACACAATTTCCTGTCAGAGGAAATAGCAGAGAAGAGTGTTTTTTTTTTTCAGGAACAGTTTCCTCCTTTTACATTCTTTCCATTACGCTTATCAACATTCATATGAGCAAGAAGTCCTTTCAAAGGAATCAGCAAAAACATTCCTGATAAAATGAGCGATGTGCACAAAAATGAGAGGGTACCATAAATCACAATGGAATCTATTCATCAAAGGATGATATCGCTCATTTGAACAGAAAATATGCATCACGTCACGAGTGCAGAGATTCTGCCTTAAAGGAGTACCAGCATAGAAGTACAAAATAATTGTTTAAGCAGAGGTGGAAGGAGTAGGCTACTCAAATTATTAATCTAAGTAAAAGTACCAATACTTAAAGTACTAAGTTACAAGTAAAGGTAAAATAAACACTAACAAAAGTAAAAGTACTGATGCAAAAAAGGACATTTGTAGCACCAGATAATCTATAATTATTTTATTAGAAATGAAATGTACAGTGCATTATGGGTTCACCACTTCAATGCTGCTCTTGTTCAACATATTGTATACACCTCTGAGTAGCTCAAACTCTAATAATGTATTAAAATGTGTGTCGATATAGACATTGCATCAATAAACTAATAGTAATTAGATATGTAAAATGGTTGTAATGGAGTTAAAAAGCACATTTGCCTGCATGTGGTGGAGCAAAAGTAAAATACTCAAGTAAAGTGCAAGTACCTCAATTTTGCAGTACTTTAAAAAATGTACTTAGTTACATTTCCCCACTGAGTTTAGGTGCATGCAAAAATGTTATATTTGATTTATTATATATGTATTTAACTTTGCAGAAGAGAAGACTTTCTACTCTACCGCTGCCTCTATTGGTTTGTGTTTTTGTGTTATTATGTGACTTTCTGCTTACCCGTTAAAACCCCAAAAGTCACACAATGACCCCAAAAAACGAACCAATCGAGGCGTAGAAGTGCACCTCCTGCGTTCTGCAAGGTATAATCACTCTTCCTGTCAATGGAGCCTGAGTGTCGTTCCAGATCTCCGGTGGAGGGATGTCTGACATCAAAGTAAATCAGTAAACATACTCCAATTATGGTGACAAACTATATGAGTGTAGCTGCTGCCCCCTTCAACAGTGCTTCAATTCCTGCTGTTTCTCCAAAGTGTGGGTATGCTGACTGCATTTACTGTAACACCAACTATGGATTCAAACCTCATAGAACAACCCCTCTTCGAAACACCCTAACTATCCCATTAAAAATGATCTCCAGAGAGCGCTGTATTCACTGTTCGATCTGCAAGGCCCCCTGACCCGTGGGGAAGTGGCTGACAGGCTTATTTGAGGATTCTCCTGTAAAGGTTACTGTGTGTTTCCTCTTTGTTTCCTGTGGGGTTCGGTGTATCTGCGCACGGAGCAGAGTCATCCAATTTATGTGCAGAGCTTTGCAGGACGGGAGGACATTTGTGAAAAGGGTCAGATAGATAAATGTCTTCACTAAGCCACATGAAAACACATCCTTTTCTCTCTAATTGGATATATTTTGGAAAAGGTATACAGCTACATATCTGTGAGATATAAGTTTTGCTATTGGGAAATGTAGGCATTTCATCTCGTAAGTTTCTTGACTTATTCTACAGTTTTTCTTTTTATTACAATACAATAAAATACAATACAAAGGGGCTTTATTGGCATGACCACATTGTAAACATTGCCAAAACATTCCGCACACGGCATTATAACAGAATAAAAAAAAAAATACACTAAACATAAATTATCAACAATACATGTGGCACAACAGCAAAACATACATTATTGTTCTTGGTTTTTAATTTAATATATACATTTTGTATTGTCTGTTCGCACTTGTTTAGATGTGTTTCAGTTCATTGTAAAGTCTATACGCTGCATCTCTCACTGCAAATGTGTCATGTTCATGCTTTAGAGCAGGGGTGTCAAACTCAATTTCATTACGGGCCACATCAGCATTTTGGTTGCACTCAAAGGGCCGGTTGTAACTTTAAAACCTCTTAAGCCCCACGGACCCGGTCCCGGGGCCGAAATCGCGTCATTTGCAGGAAACAACGTCTAAGGAACCTTAATATTTAATAAACTATGAATATTGTATACCCATATAACGGGAAAAAACTAATTTAACTGATCTTTTTTTTTTTTTTATCTAAAAAAACACACAATGCTAACAGTGAGCCTCTGAATTAGCCCTGAGCGAAAAATGCTAACCTATTACTGCACCGAAAATCACTCCTAGCTCCCTTATTACTTATCCTAGCTGCACATCCAACACATCGTTTATGATCGTAAAGACACAGAATCTAACGGTGCCCACCTCAACACTGAAAGATACAAACTTGCGAAGTTATCAACAAAAACATACATTAAAACAAGTGGCGCTAGGTAGCCCACAACGCTAACATGGCTTACCTTCGTCTTTGTCTGTTTTTTTTGCTAAATCTGTCTAAAAAGGTCACATATCACTTGTTTTGCATCAATCTTGATACAGGGTACTTATTATATGTTTTACTTTGGATTCCTAAAGCTTTTAGTCTACTAACCCATCATCCAAGGTTAGTTTTCACTATAAGTACAAAATATATTTTAGACGGACACTATAATTTACAGTTTTTTACCATGTTCAATCTGAATTTTCTTTAAAATAAAAAACATCTATATTGATTCTGACTTTTCTAAATCCAACTCACAGGTTTATCATTACTTTGAGAAAAAAGATTATTAATTAAACACTTTTAGATGGGAAGATATGGTCATTTGTTCTGGGAATGTCATTTTCGAGCCTGAAACCTGAAAAACAGGCTTGGGGCTTAAGAGGTTGGCAATATGAAAATACATATGTAAATATTTAATATAGACGTATGTATTATATTAGATTATTGCCTCTGCATTGCATCATTATCGGATAGGGTAATAACTTCATAATTAGCTACGTCTGAAACCAGAAGTCTAGGGCAAATCATTGGAAGTCTCTTCAGTGTCACAAAATGATTTAAAAAAAAAAAAAATTTAAACAAATTCTGGAGGATTGGAAATGTAAAAAAATTGAAATGTTGAAGAAAGAAAAGTCAAATTCTGAAAGAAAGTCAAATTCTGAAGAACAAGCCACATTCTGAAAAAATAATCATATTTGAGATGCATTGTGGGAAATGTAGTTTATGGGCAACGTGCTTCTGTAAATCGGCATGTAACCGTATAATAAACGTATTATATTCTTTCAGCGCTCTTGTGGGGCCGCATTAAATGAAGTCGCGGGCCGGATTTGGCCCCCGGGCCTTGAGTTTGACACCCCTGCTTTAGAGTATGATTATGTAGAGAAACAACCACAAACTATATCAAGGGATTTAAAAATGGTAAAATAACCAGTAAACAATAAAACGTGTGAAAGCATCTTTCCTTTTCTCTTCAACATTAGAAACACATCTTGTATCTGCATTCCATACATGTTGCAGAAACTTTGGGGTCAATCAGCACCGCATTATTTGGGATATTCCCCAAGGTAAAGAATGTCTCTGGAAAATATTTAGTGGGGAACAATGCATCAGATTATTGGGCTGCGGGTCACAATGACATCTGTGTCACTTTATTTGAGTGACCTGCCCGAATGAATACAATTGAATGACAGAAACCTCTTTAAATATTTAAAGTATCAGCAAAAAAACACTCAAAAGAGGGAAACACTGACATTCCTACTAAGGTTAGGAACCATGCAATCTCACAAAATGCATCGTGTGTTCGTTATAATGAGGAACGAGCTTACGCTTATCACTGCTTGAAATGTCATTTGACTACCTCTTCTTGTCTGCTTTGTCCAACATGGATACATACAGTATGTAATACAGTTGTTCTGTATTGTAGTGTGCTGCAGAAAATATATGTTTTAAGAGAAGAAAAAGACACAACCAATGATGCTATAGCCAGTTGTTTTCTTTAAAACTGGACGTTAAAAACTGAAACATCACAAGAGCTACTCAAACTATTATAAGCTTCAGATAAATACACATCTGGTGTTGAAGTGAGTTATGGTGGCAGCAGGACAGTATATGTTTTCCGAGTGATGCTGAGTGATGTGATTTCAATAGTGTTCAACATTAGACTCTGATAAGCACATTTGAATCAGGAGAGGCTAATTGTGCTTAAAGGAACACTTATTGACATGTGCATGAGATGATGGAAATGATGAGATGATTAGACCCCAATCAGGATGAGTTTGACCTTGGATATAATGACAGGCGGTGGGTGGGCTGGAGGCTTATCACCTGTAATGACAGCTGTCTGCAGGATAGAGGAGAACAGATTTGAAGTTTGACTGCAGCGCAATGATTGGCTGCTGGAGATCGTGGTAACGTTTCATTGGTTGAGAGTGGACGCTCGTTATCGTCTGATTAGATGCAGCTGAGGAGTGAGTGAGTGTAAGGATAGATAGATAGATAGATAAATAGATAGATAGATAGATAGATAGATAGATAGATAGATAGATAGATAGATAGATAGATAGATAGATAGATAGATAGATAGATAGATGGATGGATGGATGGGTAGATAGATACAGTAGATAGATGGATAGATAGATAGATAGATAGATAGATAGATAGATAGATAGATAGATAGATAGATAGATAGATAGATGGACGGACAGACAGACAGACAGACAGACAGACAGACAGACAGACAGACAGACAGACAGACAGACAGACAGACAGACAGACAGACAGACAGACAGACAGACAGACAGACAGACAGACAGACAGATGGATGGATGGATGGGTAGATAGATACAGTAGATAGATAGATAGATAGATAGATAGATAGATAGATAGATAGATAGATAGATAGATAGATAGATAGATGGATGGATAGATAGATAGATAGATAGATGGATGGATAGATAGATAGATAAATAGCTAGATAGAGATGGATGGATGGATGGATAGATAGATAGATGGATGGATAGATGGATGGAGCAATTTTATTGATGCCAGATTAGGAAATGATATGTACGTGGGCGCAGTAGTTTTTATAAAGAATGACTCAATATAACTCCCCATATATTATCATCTTCAATCAGAGAATATGATGAGTTGCATGGCTCTGTAAAGGACTGTCTTCTTCCACACTGATCAGCATCTTCTCAGAGTGTTTAATGCATAAAGATGCTGTGAAACAGACAGTCAGCAGATGGTGTCTCGGCTCCGGAAGAATCTACCCTTTGGCCTCCGAACAGTTCACATCCAATCAGGAGTCTCAGATCCCTGTGGGGTGCGCTGGGCCCCCCTCCGCCCCGGCATCTGGTCCAGAGATGGAAATAATGAAAGGTAATAATAATGAGCTTAATTCTGCGCCCTTCATGAAGGCGAGAGGTCAAACTACCTACGGAGAGTTCACACCCTCACATTCCTGCCGTCATCAGGATGATATAAGGCTAATCAGGAGGGGGTTTTACTTAAAGGTCCCCTATTATGCTGTTTTTCATCTATTATAGTTCTCAGATATATACAGAACATGTCTCTGAAGTGTTTGGCTCCAAATACCAAACGATCATTGCAGCATCCCATAATCCCCTCTGTTGCAGCCCTGTTTCCAAAGTGCTGATTCTCTGGCCGCATCTCACTTCTGTTAAATTCAATTCTTGCGTCCCTCACTTGCGTCTTTTCCTTGCGTCTTAGTCCCTCTCACCAGGGAAGCATGGAGATACCGCAAGGAAACCACGAGAAGGGAGAAGAAGCAGGGACATGAGTTTTAAGAGCAATGGGACGTCCTTTACTCCGGAGCGTCAAGTGAAGCGACGTCCGTTTGTGATGACGCCGCACAGCTGATGTCTGACAGCAGCTCTGTCCCCGTTATTTCCACACACACCCTCTGTTAGTACACATTTACTGACACAAACATTGGTATCATCTGCTGTAGACCCAAATAAATAAATTAAAATAAGAACTAATTCTCAAAAAAGATAAACGCCATTCTTAAAATGTATAAACGAACAATAGTTTGATTAATATGGATTAGAGTGCACAAAATAAATAAAATAATTCAGAGAAGAAAAAGAGATAGCCTATGTTATCTATCAAAACCCATTTAGATTAACATTCATTGGATTGCACACTTCGTTTGCTTTCTTGGATATGTAGCAAATTAACATTTTAAATAGCACTTAATGACTGACTGAATGGAAATGACAATAAATGAAAATGTAAAACGAAAAATGCGATCATGAAAATGTTTCCAAAAAATGAATAAAATGATTTTTGACCACTTTGTTGTTCAGATATATCACATATTTGTAACTAAATGAAACATTAATTGAAACAAAACACGGTATAAACTGAGGAGTGACTCCCGTGAGTTTCATGTGTTTTCTTCACTCCGCTGGGAAACTGCTCTCATGTCAAGAAGCATCAGATCAGTGCATGCACTGCATCATCCAATCAGTGAGCGATACACAGTAAGGGGGCGGGGCGAGTGGCTGAGGATTTCACTGGAGGATGGTCTGGTAGTTCCTCAATTATAGCTCCTCCGTTAATCGCTCCTCGCTCCTCGATCCTCCGGCAGAAATAAGGCCATTGGGACGCTACTCAAGATGGCACGGACAAATCAACTTCCGGTGAAACCGAGACAGAGGAGCGAGGAAATGAAAAATAAGAGAAGTGAGAAGCAGCCATAGTCTGTTACTTTAGATGAAAATAAGGAGCCCCTCCCCACGCCCCTCTGAGAGAGATATGGTTAAAAAGAACACAATGGTGCTCTAGGAGGAGATTCAGGTGATAAGGGGGGGGGGGGTTACCTTGGTTGCTGATTGGCTAATGGTTACACAAGACAACACATCGTTATGACATCATAAAGTGGCCAAAATCTGATCAGCTCATTTTCAGACAGGTTTTTATAGAAATGGATCAGGACAAAAAGAGATAGAATCTTTGTTCCTGAAACTTTCAGAGTCTCTTTCCACAGAGGGGACACATGTTGATGTAGAAGAGACATGAAGAAGAGGGGACACATGTTGATGTAGGAGAGACATGAAGAAGAGGGTACACATGTTGATGTAGAAGAGACATGAAGAAGAGGGGACACATATTGATGTAGGAGAGACATGAAGAAGAGGGGACACATGTTGATGTAGAAGAGACATGAAGAAGAGGGGACACATGTTGATGTTGAAGAGACATGAAGAAGAGGGGACACATGTTGATGTAGAAGAGACATGAAGAAGAGGGGACACATGGTGATGTAGAAGAGACATGAAGCAGAGGGGACACATGTTGATGTAGAAGAGACATGAAGAAGAGGGGACACATATTGATGTAGGAGAGACATGAAGAAGAGGGGACACATGTTGATGTAGAAGAGACATGAAGAAGAGGGGACACATGTTGATGTTGAAGAGACATGAAGAAGAGGGGACACATGTTGATGTAGAAGAGACATGAAGAAGAGGGGACACGTGTTGATGTAGAGGAGACATGAAGAAGAGGGGACACGTGTTGATGTAGAACAGACATGAAGAAGAGGGGACACATGTTGATGTAGAAGAGACATGAAGAAGAGGGGACACATGTTGATGTAGAAGAGACATGAAGAAGAGGGGACACATGTTGATGTAGAAGAGACATGAAGAAGAGGGGACACGTGTTGATGTAGAGGAGACATGAAGAAGAGGGGACACGTGTTGATGTAGAAGAGACATGAAGAAGAGGGGACACATGGTGATGTAGAAGAGACATGAAGGAGAGGAGACACATGTTGATGTAGAAGAGACATGAAGAAGAGGGGACACGTGTTGATGTAGAAGAGACATGAAGAAGAGGGGACACATGTTGATGTATCATCACCTGCCCGACCGATCCTGTGCTGCTGGACGCTACTTAAATTATTCGCTTTTGGCTGCTGTGGTTGGGCCGGTTTAGCGTGGCCTACTCTGAACTATAGGTCCGCTCCCCTAGTGGGATTTTAGTGACTGGACTGCTGGGCTAACTCCTTCTGTTTAGTTATTCTTACCTTCACCAATTTAAACTATTTTGTTTACTTTGTTCTTTTTCATTAATAGTTTATTTTGTTTATTCCTATTTTCTTTCTTTACTTTTGGCTTATTTTATACCTAATTAGTGTCGATATATCTTTGGTCAATTCATTTTTTGTTTATATGATAACTGTTTTGGTTTAGGTTTTCTTTCTTTGCTTTTTGCATAGTTTTGTTTATGCCGCATGATTGTCCGTATGGCTGCGGCTAATTTTGGTTTATTTCATTTTTAGTTATTCTGTGCTTTTGTCCCCCAATTATTGTGTTTTCCCTTGTTTTCCTGTTTTAGTTACTGAGAGCTGAAGGTGGTGGTGTTGGTGTCCGAGGTGGTGGCTTCCCCCTTTCCTTCACCAATTTAAACTATTTCGTTTACTTTGTTCTTTTTCATTAATAGTTTAGTTTGTTTATTCCTATTTTCTTTCGTTATTTTTCTGTCTTTGGCTTATTTTACATCTAATTAGTGTCGATATATCTTTGGTCAATTCATTTTTTGTTTATATGATAACTGTATGATTGCCCGTAGTGCAGTTACGCTAGAAGACATTTTATGAGCAAATCAAAGCTGCAGGACTCAATATTTATAACAATGGATCATATCTGAAGAGAAATGTGAAATATGATGCTCATTGAGATAATCCACAGAGAACTTTGAACAATGTAAGTGAAGTAGAAGCCATATAAACATTGTTATTTCTAAGTATCAATCAAAGGGTTTCATTATGTTCCTTTGGAGCAATTCCACTTTACAATCATGTTTGAGAACCTTTGCAAAGTGCCACCTTGTCTCTAAGTTTCAGCAGATGAATTAAGCCTCAGCTTTAGCACTAATTTAGAGTTTGAGAGAATCAGGCACGTTGGGATGTATGGGAAATATGTCTCCCTAATTGAAAGCTCCCTAAACCTCATCGTCATCTAACAACCACGGCAACAACAAAACAAAACTTCTGAAATGCCACATGGAGCGGGACTCTGATTTGTGCCGAGCCCACAACAAAGAGGCCCAGAGGAGGGGAGGACGTGGGGGGGTCTTGGGGGCTATAAAGCCTTGCAGAGTCATGCCGTCTCTCAGTTTACAGTTGTAGTCAATTGGGAGATGAATGGAGAAACAGTCCCAGAGACTTCAGAGGGGAGCTGCATTGTTGCGGTGGAGAGTTTTACACGAGCGCCACTTTCATTCGAGCATTTGTTTCTCATTTTCCGCTGGTCTGGGGATCCATTGGGGTCTTTTGTTTGAATTTCAAGATCATAAAGAATCCCATTCTGACATGTGAACACATACATGCTGTACAAAGTCTGTGGTGAACATAAACCCCAGGGACTGATGGATTCAACAATTAGGCGCAAATCAAATGCATTTCTATTCTGATTTTTGATGAAATTGGAATGAAATGTGATTTCTCCTTACTCCTTACTCCTTCTTCAGATTTTTCGTTTTTTTAAATGCGATAAGTTTGTTTTTGCAATGTGGAAACACCCCTGTTGTTGGACAATTCACACGTTTGTACAACGTGGTGCAGAAATGAGTCCTGAAACCCAGAAATTAGTCAGCTGTTCCCTTATCTCAAAGCCAATGGTCTTTTGAGTTCGTTTTTTTCGGTTAGAGGCCCGAATTAAAGGTGGGGTAGGTAATTTTGGAGAAACCAGCTGGAGTGCGCTAGAATTTGAAAATACACAACCGGAAAAAATCTGCCACTTCCTCACAGAGCCCCTCCTCCAACACACACGAACGCGCACATGACCAATGAGGGCACGAGATAAGTTTGTGCACAGATGGAAGGCTGACAGGCAGGTAGGCCATCCAGTTACTTTAGCCGGGCCGGCTCAGATGATTGGTCGTGCTTTTTACAGCGCCACGGCTTCCACAGATGACTTTTTTTTATGGATTTGTTGTCAAAGCACTTCAGATATTCATTGCTATCGGGATGTTAAGAGCCTTCCATGGAATATAACAACAAGTGTATCTCGAGCCGGTTTCTCAAACTTACCTACCCCACCTTTAAGGTCTGTGGTTAACAAACGCTTAAGATTTTCAAGTTTTGTTCCACGACATGAACTAGGTCAGTAAAAACCTCAATGGTGAAAATCTGAAGCTTCAATGTGTCTTAGAAACGGCGTTTGCTAACCAGTGGCTAAATGAGACTACTAAATGCTACACATTAGCCACCTTTAGCTTAGTGGTGTTGACGTGAAGCCATGTGACCAAGATGTAGTTTGTCTAAAGCCTAACGTGGGCTTTAACTTTAAAAAACATAAAAATGACTCTGAATTCTGGGGAGAAGAGAGCCCGACGAATGTGATACAGTGTTGTGTATGTGCACGTATACTGGGTGTCGTTATAAAAAGTGATAAATGGGGGGCCGGTTGGCTTTAATGAGTCGTTGGACCAGCTCTACCCCGCCTGCATCCTCTGGCAAACACAATTAGTCACATTGATGAAGTGAGCAGCCGAACAATGGCCGAGACCCCGCTGGAGTCACCTCTGAGGGCGAGTCTCCTCCTCTAGGAGACATGATGGAGAGGCTACAAACAGGAAGCTGGGCACAAGATATTAATTGATCTCAAATATTTGCACTGTTAGGAGAAGGAAAGGGAAGATAAAGGAGACTAGATTCACAACATGCGCATGGTGTTGGTTTTTAGAAGTGGAATTGGATCATTACCAGCTAATAAAACACATTTAAATTTCTGTTACTTTAGTGCAGGTTTAATCAGATTAATGTTCTAAAAGTAATAAAAGGGAAAAGACGTTATGCTAATATATGGCCTTGGTGAAAAAATATTTTAAATGGTAGTTTTTCATTATTATTACTCGTGCATTAGTGTAAATAAACGATTGTTCAGTAGTTGAGGACGAGCTCAGTTTTGAATAATAAACGCAAAATGAATTAATGTCATTTTCCCCATTAATATATTGATTGATTGCTTGGTTTGTAAAAACTAGTACAAATGTTTTTTAAACATTTTTGCTTACATCATAAAATATTATTGCATGAAAAATAACTAAACCTTGATAATTCAGTTTCTTTTCAAATGATTGTTCATTGAGTATAGCAACGCATTTATATGTTTTGAGAGCAAAAACACTTATTTAGTAAAAAGTACTGTATTCATCGCTGAAATGAAGTGGAGTAGAAGTAAAACGGAAGTACAAGAGACCTACTCTGAGTTAATACTTGGTTACATTCCACTGCTTGAAGTATGGCAACCCCATGTGAAGCAGAGAGTATCAGGTGTCTGTATTTAGTGATGGCAATGTAAATCTGACATGTGTGTTCAGTCGAGAGACAGACAGCTGTATGTGTCATACCGTGCCAGTGGATGGGGGGGGGGGGGGATGCCACTTCGTCGTCATGCTGCTGACTGTTGTGGTCTCTCTCTAACATGTTCAATTCCTCACAGATGTGCTGTACACTTTAAAGGCATATTCCCTATCACGGCCATTAAACCCATGTAATGGCGCCAAGATGTTCCCGGAGACAGGAGGCGTATGAAATAAGAACAGGCGGAGAAACACTGAGAAAAGATACACTTTAAATGTGTATCCTGCCTTTTTAGTCACAAATTGAAAAGTTGAGTTGTGAACATACAGTGTGAACAAACACTGTGGAGCAATCCCTCTGCTTTTAACAAGCCTCTCTTCTGCTCTGGGACTTAATGGAGAACGTCTGGATGTATTTGCAGGCTTCCTCTCTTTTCATTGCATTCCTGCTGAGACAATCCTGCCTCATAGCACACACGCCATATATTTTTCAAACAGCCAGTCTCATAAAAGGACAGCAAAGGCACGGGTCCTAATCCACGCTTTAATGAGCGAAAACGGAAGTAATGGCATGCCAATTGACACTAATAACCCGTGGCCGGCCCTAATGCCCCGGGGTGACACGGTGTGTAATAGGAAAGGGAAACTTCTCCCGGGATTTTCTCCCTCGGGTGATTATTAAGAAGGATGACACTTTAACAATAGCCGTATCAGAGCGCTCAACTTTGTCATCATGAGTGGATCCCATTATGCGGTGGAATAATGGCCGTCTGTGAAGACAGAAAGAATGGAAAACAAAGCTCATTTGAGGCGTCTCGCCATCTGAGCTGCCCTTTATGGCCGAAAACGATCCTCAATTGTTTTCTAGTCTTCGAGTAAATCCCATTTTAAAAGGGCCCTATTCTTCTCATCTTCAGGTTCGTACTGGATTTGTATTTAGTGTCTCCATGCTTTAATGCTCAAAAAGCTCTTTATTAGCCGCTTTCACACCAAGTACTTTGCCGTACTTAGTTCCCAGCACATATACCTCATTCACACCAACGGTGTTTCAGGGCCGGTTCGAAGCTGGAGCTTCAAAAGCACCGGGTTTTCCTGTTCACACCGCAGCGGAGCAGCCTCTTAGCTCCGGAATCCGGTTCGTTTCAAGCACCAAAAAATGGTCCGGCCAGAGCAAAAGCATCACATACGTCACGCTTACGTCGAGGCGGGGGCAGGGGCGGGATCAACTCCTGAACAACAACAAAAAGCCGGCGTTTTATCCAGTTTGTACACAACGATGGAGAAACTTAACAAGCAGCAGTGGTCCACTGAAGAGACCAGCTACCTACTGGGGACCTGGTCTTCTGAAGAGGTACAGAGGAAGCTCGAGCACAGTCGGCCATTGTTGTTGTTGTCGGTGTGAGCTGTGAGGGGTTTCCACGCGGTTTGGCAAACGGTCACGTCATGACGCAAACGATGACGCAATGAAGCATCACCAGTCGGACTCTGGGCGGTGTGAAAAGAGCCGGAGCTAAACCGAAGAGCCGGTTCTGAACCTGAAAAGATCTAGCACGGAGCTTGAACCGGAGTTGCGTTGGTGTGAATGAGGTATAGGTACCCCCATGGAACTAAGAGCCGATCGCGTTCACACCGGAATAAGTCCCTGAGGGAGGATTAGGTAAATGAAGCCGCTGACGTCACTTCTTCTTCTTCTTCTTCTGCTTTGGGTTTACTGGCAGGCCGCAAACAACTTCACGGCGTATACTGCCACCCGGAGTCCCCGGCCGGAAGTCCCCGGAGTTGGGGACTGGCTTCAGTAGAAGCTGCTGGGACTCCCAGCAGCTTCCGAGTAAATCGCCAGAACTCTGACACCTCCTCATCTCCACCGCTCCCATGTTTTTTGTTGTGTTGCCGTAAGTTATTCTCTCTCCGTTGGTCCGCGGGGCTAATGCTAATAATGCTAATGCGAGCAAATAAAAATAGTTTTACAGGGCGTGGTTTGCAATTCGCCCAGCCAATCAGAAATGTGTACTTTTTTCTCCCCAGGATAGTCCCACCTCTCTAGCAGACACAAAAAATGTGGGTAAAAGTTCTCTGAACTAAGTTCTCTTTTTGGTGTAAACGCAAAACTCCAGGCACTAACGGAACTAAATGGGAAAAGTACGGGTGAAAGTACCCCGGTGTGAAAGCACTTATTGTGTTCTCATAATGTCTGTGCAGCAGCACCTCTTTTCACCCTCTGTCTGAAACCAGAGCCCAGTCTGCTCTGATTGGTTGGCTGACTGGCTCTTTTGTGATTGGTCCACCGCTAAGAGATGTCCCGCCTCTTAGCCTATCACGTACAATGTGTTGGAGCGCTAGCCAATAGGAGCTCAAGTGTTTCCTAGAAACGCAAGTGTTACATAGTTAGACAGAGTCCAATGGAGGCATTTCGAGGGGTAAACTCCCCTTTCAGAGAATTTGGGGATTATACCCCACATGAAATAAAAAAACTCAAAAAGCACACTGGGGCCTCTTTAATGTGGTTCTGGAGCTCAGAGAAATGAGAGTCCTAAATGATGACCATGTATGCTCATTATATCTGGACCGAATGAGAACAGACATCATGACTTTCTTCAGCTTTATTTTGTCATTACACACGCAGGAAAATCTCCATGTGATAAACATTTCTGGATGGTTATCAGAGGAGTTTGCAGAACATCTTGAAAGGATGAAGATGCTACTTTGGCTTTGAATAATGGGAGGCTGTTTACTCTGTTGCAGATACCTATAGATAGCTCTCAATTTGGGCAATAAACACTTTGAAGAATGGCCGCCTGCCAACCCCTCTCTCCGTCTGTGTTTGTCTCACTTTGTAGCATCATAAGGCCACAGAGAATGTGAGAAAATCCTGGGATTCATGCGAGATTATAATTAAAATGTAGACATGCATGCAAAGTGTAAGGCTAAGGATTCGACTGAGAATACATTTATTGACATTCTTGTTATTCTAAGGAATTGCTCTTCCACTAAAAGTACATTTTCCATTGGTATAAACGGTGATGGTGGAAACCCAAAGTATGTTCTGAGCAAACTGCTGAATGAAACAATGTAGCTGGTGTTTCAGAATCATCTGTGTCTTATCATTGGAAGGAAAAAAAAGTCCCTAAACAGAAAAACGTGGAGACTTTTCTTTCAAAGAGCCTCCAGAGCGGCTGTTGTCTTTAAGGAGGGAGGGGAGATTGCTTTCAGCGGCCTCAGCCCAGGACTGGTTCTCATCAATTTGACAATAAAACTCAAGGAGTTGAAACAAAGCAATGGTTCAGAGAGAGAGAGAGAGAGAGAGAGAGGGAAAAAAACGAGGGGGCTAGGAGATTTCCGCTGGCCTGCAATGAATTGGCTCCCCCTCCCCTCCCCTCCCCTTCCCTTCCGATTCCCACAGAGGAGTAGAGAGGTGATTTTAGGAAAGCTTTGGAGGCTTAATTCCTCCGTGGCACCCTGGGGGCTGAAGGACGCACGGACCAAAGGGCTTGAAATGGTTCAAAGATGAATGAGTGACTGTGCCTTCAAGTCCCAGAGGTTTGTTTTTGTAGTGTAAGGGTTTTATTGCAGCTATAACAAGCTAAGATGTGACAGAGTAATGAATGAAAGAGAGTTCCGATCACCTTGAGGGTTAGGGAACAATACTCAGCTGACTTTAGGCACTTGCTCTTGCTTTTGTGCGGGTATGAATACAAAGAAATGTCAAACACTGAAGTCCCTGTACGACACTCATGTCCCTTTGAAGCACAATCAAGGCCTCATGCAGAGAGCCAGATGAGAAGAATATTCCTCTTATGGTTGTTTGTGTCCACAATGTTTGCTCTTTTCTTGGATAAGAGACAATTTTACAAGTGGCCAAGAACATATTTGCCAAGATAGGATAAAAAGCATTTTGTTTTTGACAGTCTATAAAAGTTTTTTCAATACAAGTAGACTTTGATGAATCAGGCATAATACGATTTAAACAGAGAACCATGGCATGCGTTCAGCTCTTAGATGCTTTTGGATTTTCCTAAAACCCCAGTACAACACTCTGGAGAATCACAGAACAATGTGTTGATCTCAATTTCACTTTTGCTGAATTTAACTGAAAGACTTATGAGGCATATGCCAGAGTATTTGCACACGGTACAGCACCTGACCTCATTAATGCTTAGGGCATGTTACCTTTGCTGAAATGAACAATTAGCCACCAATTTTGGACCAAGTGGGATTTATCTTTTATAAGAACGCCTGGGGCATCTGGAGTTCACAAATTAGGGAAAAATATGAAAGAACTCTTGCTGCATGAGGCCCATTCTGTATTAAAAGATCACATTAGTTTTATAATATGGGCAGTGCATGCTTTCAACAAGGCTGACATACTGTATCAACAACACTATGTATATATTTACAGACAAATCTGTACACTTTTTACATTCCGCTACGGATAAACGCATTAGAAAATAGTCAGTTTCGTACAAAAACTGCACCACAGAGGTGACCGTCCTTTTTATATGTCGGCGCTGGTGCAGACCTGCGACAGCCGGGGGTCGGAGTCTATCTCGAAGCGGTAGTGGTAACCCTCCCACACCTCCCTGCAGGCGTCCCGCAGGTCGTTGATGCGCTTCTTGATGCCCTTGCGGTTCAGGTAAAGTACAAAAAGAAAAATGAGACCGACGAAGCCCAGGACTATACCCAAGAAGACGTAAGAGGTCTGCAGAGCGAGGTCAGCCCCTGCCCCGCTCTGATGGCACCCAAGAGTTAACGTAACCACGGAGAGCATGGATGTGTTCCTCATGCCCGTTGGGTATGCACACACGAGGCTCTCAGCATCGCTAATGCGTCCCTGAGATCTGTTCAGCCACAGAGCAAAAGACTCGATTCCACACGTGCATGTGAAGGGGTTTTCCCCCAGCAGGAGGTCCGCTCTGGGCAGGGAGTCCAGCTCTCGAAGGCCCTCCTCCGGCACCGCCTTCAGGGAGTTTAGCGTCAAGTCGAGCACCTCCAGGCGCTCCAAACCGGTGAATGAGGAGTTGTGGATCGCTACGAGGGAGTTGTTGGAGAGCAGGAGGCGCTGGAGGCTGGTGAGGTGGGAGAAAATGTGCGAGGGGAGGAAGATGAGGCCGTTGTGAGAGAGGTCCAGACTCCTCAGGGCGCCCAGGGAGCTCCAGCGCAGAGAGGTGGCCAGGTCCATCACCGAGGAGTGGTTGTAAAGGGCCCGGCTCAGGTTCAGATCCAGCAGGGAGTGGTTCTGCACCATGAAGGCTTCGGGGTGGATGATCGCCAGCTGGTTGTTGCTCAGGTCCAGAGAGCGGAGGCTGCGCAGCCCCGAAAACGTGTTGGAATCCAACTCGGATATTCTGGGTTTGAGGGAGATTAATGAGACGTTGATTATACTTTTAAATCAAATACAAGAGCAAGAAGGTGGAAATAATGCAATGCCTTTAGACAGAACTGGGCTGATTTGTTTGGATACAAATGCTTCAATAAATTGAATGGGGTATTCATTTTAATACAGTTTGATTGAAGCAACAACAAGGAACTAATACTCAATTAGTGCTGCAACAACTAATCGATTGGTTTACCGATCATCAAGTATTTTGATAATCAATCATTGAGTAGTTTATCATGCACAGATTGTAGGAGACGATGTCTGCTGCCTCTGGATATGGAGCTTTCTGGCTTTTCTCTGTTATACCAGACATGTAAGACCTCACCTTCAACCTTCCAAAACAAATGACAAATCTCACTATTTCCTGACATACAGTAACATCAATGGAGTTAACAATAGGCAGATTAATCAATAACACATTATCAATAGTTGCAACCATACCTACAGCGGCAAAGGCTAATCAATTGGTTTGGATGGCTGAAAATAAGAACTAATTATTTTTGATAATCAATAAATCATAAAGTCGTTTTCCATGCAAAGTTGGTAGAACATGCTGTAAGGAAACGTCCTGCTTTTCTTGGTTTTACTTCATAATAAAGTGAGTATCTTCAAGATTGAAACAGACATAACAAGACATTTCTTCTGTGGACTTTGAGAAATGTATGACATTTTACACAATTTTTTGGTTTTATTTGATTAATCGATCATGCGTATAAATTCTGCCCATGCATGTTCTGCTTTGCCTTATCACAAAGTGACCTGGAGTCACCGGGAGAGTCTCACCTGTTGTTGCTCAGAGAAAGGGTCGTCACATTGTCCAGCCCTTTGAAACACTCCGGGCCGATACGGCCGATATGGTTCCCGGTGATGAACAGATTCCGGGTGTAACCGGGGATCCCGGCCGGTACAGCCCGCAGCTCTCTGGAGACGCACTTCACGGTGTGAGCCGCCTCGGAGCACTCGCAGCGCGGGGGACACGAAGCGTAAAGAGAGCAGAGCAGCGCGCAGAAAACAAGGCGCTGCGCCAGATCCCGCATGTTGGAGAGGAGGGAAAGTGAGCGGTGCAAAAGAGAAACACAAATGGTTCAATGAAACGATCAGCTCCTCCAAGACGTCATAATCAAATGTTGTCCCGGCTGGGAATGCGCCTCAACTTTGCATCTCGGCAGAAAGTGTGGCCGGGAGGCAGGGTCTGATTTCCATGAGAACAGAGCTGGGGGTCGTGCTGATCTGAGGGTGTTTGATCCTCTGCCGGGGCGAAGCGGGGCGTCGCTTCTTCTCCAACAATGAAGTTAAAAGGACCCTCGCCTGGTGCGATGATATGTGGGGAGGGGCTTCTCTCCTGCCGGAGCCGCGAGATGTTTCCTCTGGTTGGAGAGAGGAGGAGAAAGTGGCCGAGCCCCCCTCTCTCTTTCTCTCCATGTTTACACTCAAATACAACCATGTGGCGCTGGACAATACTGCAGCTCCTACCTGAAGACAGGGAAAGGAAATCTGATTGAGTTGTTGCAGGACAAAAACATGCTATAGTAATGTGCAGAATTAGAAGAAGTACGCTGGTGTTAAAAAGTAACAATACCACAGTGTGGAAATACTCAAAATGTTACTTAAATAAAAGTACATCACTTTAGCATAGGAATATTCTTAAAGTACCAAAAGTGAAAGTATTCATTTTGCAGAGAAGCTCAATACAAATAAATGGCTGATTATACAATTATTTTCTTAACCTTTTGCCCCAGCGAAAACAATATTTCAGTGGAGTACAAGTAGCACACATTGGGAATACTTAAGTAATATACCTTAAAACTGATATAAGTACTGCACTTAAGTATTTGTGACAAGGCCCATGTTCCCTATTTGGTAAAAGGTTTATTATCAGGTATAATTGTTTTACTTTATTGGATTTCTTTATGAGAATTTCATCAGTTCATCAAAACTGCCCAATTTCTTATGAACAAAAAAAAAGCTGGATGTTGCAAGAAAATATGTTTTCTATGATAAACAAATGAGTATTAAGATATTTTACTTCAGTGGTAATGCTGCCGTGTAGAAATACTGTAAAAGTAATGCATTCATTTTCATTAATAACTGTATTGCAGTTAAAGAAATACAACAGAAAATGGGAGTACAGGACAACAACTGATGGTTATTTGTGTATGATTGTATATTTTCAGGAATCCTAGTCTTATTTTATAGCTCTAATTTAGTTTTACAGAGCTTTTTATGAGAATTCCTACACTAACTTCACAGTTTACCAGTTGAGGAATGTGCAGTCCCGGGTCAGGCAGCTCCCCAGGTGGGACGGCAAACGTGGGGGAGGGGTGTTTGGGGGTCCAGACTATAAACCCCCTTTGATCCCCTCCCTGGAATACCGTGATACTCTGCAGGATGATGGCCTCTCAGAGGAGCTTTGATATCAGCATCAGATCTGTGGCTGCTTCCTTTCCTTAATGTTTATTCTGACAGCTTATAGTGATTATTACAGGAATCACTCGGGAGTTATTTATAGAAACTCCAGGAAGACGGTGGGGGTGGGGGTGAGGGGATGGATTAGCCTTTCATGGGCTCAGAGTGTCCTGAAATCCTCACATCATCCAACAGTTGTCATAAATAAATAAAGGAAAAGAAATAGCACACATTTTCTACAATAATAGCGATTTGTCTGGAAGTCATAAACACACACAGGAAATCCCTCATCATGAGCCAACATGATCAGCAGCATGGCATTAGCGAAACAAGAGGTTGTTATCTTATATTTCAGACGGGTCTATATGGAAAGCGGCACTTATAAAAGCATCCCTGACTGTCTTTTGTCAGCGGAGAGAGTCTGAAAGGACCGAGGTCTCCACATTCCTGGACCTGGCTCTTGGATACGAACAGGCACCACAGCAGGTGACATTTAAAACCCTTCAATTCATCTCTGATATTGCACTCCTGCACATGCACTCAAATAAAGAAGCACTATTAGTCGTAACAACTTCTATTTCTCGTCCTAAATGATGTTTTATAGGTAAGAAGCAGTAGAAATCACAATGCTGAGTTTGATGAACTCAAAGGGCCATTCATTCAACCAATGCCTTTCATAGCTCAAAATGTAATAAATGAGGTGTTATTATTAAAGTAAACGGGTCCTTTAAGGGCAGCTTGTCTCCCGTTTTCCAACATTTAGCGCAATTATAGACAGAGGGTCTTTCACTGCCACAATATCTCTCTGCTCAAGTAGCCTGATCATTTTAAATATAAATAATTCAGTTATTTTTTACAATAAAATGTGATTCACGCTTGTTGCATGGTTTTAAAGGGGAACAGCGCCGTATTAAAGATATTCCAATGTGTTATTTCCATGGTTTACGGAAGTTCAAATAATATTGTTGAACACGAGTTACTCTGTCAAAGTGAAATGAATGGGAGATTTGTGTGGACAGACAAGAGGTGGTTTGTTTCTCTTTCTATTCCCGAATGAGCTTCATTACGTAATAAGCTTTACTTTCCGGTGTCATCTTCGTTGTTTAGGAGTCATTTCAGGGTGAATTGTGTAAAATACTTCTGAAAACATTGTGTTTTCAGCTCCATTGTGTCGCTGTACGTCAGCAGGAAACACAACTGGCCCAAATGTCATGATACTTGGTGGAAGGGTGTAGCATAATGCAAGAAAGAAACCATTTGTTTACTTTGATAGGGAGCTGCTTTTGGTATTCATGTGGTGTCAGAATAATAAAATAAATAAGTTATTGACAAGGGAAATTTTAGAAATGGCTATTAATGTGTTTTTTTTTTTAAACAACTGAATGACGGCATGAGAACCTACACCATCAGAGGAGTATGTGAATGCATGAAGAAAAACAAGTTCCCTTAAACACATCATCATCTAACATCTTTTCCCAATTCATTGTAGTTTCCAAATGTATTGTTGGTGAAAAAAATCTCTTTAGTTTTGGATTTGGGAGAGACGGTTTTTCACGTTTGCTTCTATTTTTGGACCGTCTTTGCCCCTATAAACAACATGATTTAATTTTGAAAAATGGACGTAGTACCCCTTTAAAAAAACAGTCTTGAAGTGACACAGTAATGAGAGTTAAATTATATATTTTATAAAAAGAATCCCCGCTCAAAATGCGGGCAGATTCTACATTTCATTACTCGCTCAAACGGTTGGAGACGAATGCTACAGAAACTGAAGCTCCACACGAACAGCACAGGCTATTGCATCAAATCAACATTAACTTAAGCAGGCCTCTTAAAGTCTAATGAATTATTTATTCTTGCTACAGTTTGCCAGCAATGACATACAATTTAAACCAGATTAAGAGAAAGACAAAGAGTAATACATATAAAAATCAATCAGCAGGCAGTGGGGCCGCAGTGGAGAGCAGCTGATTATTAATCAAGAAGCCACAGTGATGTGTCACACACACACACTCACACACTCTTGCATGCATACAACACACACATGCAATCTCCAATCAATGTGTGCATGAATAACACACACTCAATCAGGCACAAATCTGCTTCCCTGCTGTGCATAGATTTAAAAATGACGGCGTAAATTATTGAAAAGGATAAATCTGTAGAGTGAGAGATCAAATTTGCCTAGTATATAAAGAGCACCTGGTGTACAGTATAATGTGTGATCAAATATTTACAGGCAACACGGCTGAAATACACACAAGAGGCCACAGAGTATTAACATAAGAGACAGAAAACAGGTTACCCCTTTAACACGATACAGAAAAAACAGATTTTAATTAATAAAAATCACTTAAATGCCTTTGGATTATGGCAGGATGTCGGCTGGTTTCTATCAAAGCTTTGTGAAAGCAGCGCTGACATTTCACAATGACCTTCGAATGTGATCTGCAGCGGTGGAAAGCAGCAGGAAGGAGGCTATGAGTGAAAGTGGGGAAATGCAGCAGGGGTTGGAGAGTGTGAAAAACCTGAGGATCCTGGCTGCCTGCTGCTCCTGTCAGCACCGGACAAAGAGAGGGCTCAACACTTATTCTGTTAGACTGCAAACAATGGGGGGATTTCAATCTACTCACGACACCCATGGCAACGGATTGGAGGTGCCAAACACCACGTGGAACTATTTTCTTTCAAGTATAACTAGAACAATGAAATTAGAAGATATTGAGGATCCGTGAGAGGTTTTGGGTTTTTTAGGCACTGACTCCTGCTTCTTACTTTTAGGTCAAACATTGGGAATAAAAAACATAATAATAATAAGAGCTGGCCAGGATTCATAACCCTCACATCTATACCCCTTTTCCACCAAAGCGGTTCCAGGACCAGTTTGTTGTTTTTATTATTACAGCTGTATTAACATGCCAATAAAAAGGTCTCACTAAGAACTCGCTAAGATCTCGCTAAGAACTCTAAGAACTCGCTAAGATCTCGCTAAGATCTCGCTAAGATCTCGCTAAGAACTCGCTAAGATCCCGCTAAGATCCCGCTAAGAACTCGCTAAGAACTCTAAGAACTCGCTAAGAACTCGCTAAGAACTTCGCTAAGATCTCGCTAAGATCTCGCTAAGAACTTCGCTAAGATCTCGCTAAGAACTCGAAGATCTCGCTAAGATCTCGCTAAGAACTTCGCTAAAAACTCGCTAAGATCTCGCTAAGAACTCTAAGATCTCACTAAGATCTCACTAAGAACTCGCTAAGATCTCGCTAAGAACTCGCTAAGAACTCTAAGATCTCACTAAGAACTTCGCTAAGATCTCGCTAAGATCTCGCTAAGATCTTGCTAAGAACTCGCTAAGAACTCGCTAAGAACTCGCTAAGATCTCACTGAGATCTACTAAGAACTCACTGAGAACCGAACAAGCACCGGACGGAGCTAGAACCGAACTGCCTTTCAGTGGAAAAGGGGTACACGAGGCTTTTCGTTCAATAACCCTGGAGTTGCTAATGAGCTGTTCCACTAAATAAAAAGTTAGATATTCAAGGACACAGTTTGAGTTTGGCACGAGAATAACAAAAACTAAATCTGAACCATCGTCTGGGTTTTAACGGCAGCCACATTCATTGAGTTTGCTACAGTCGCTGCTCAGATGATCTGAAGTTAAAAAGGTTTGAAAACATTCTTAAAGAAGCACCATGAGGCGATACAAGTAATGCACGAGAAACACATCTCTGAGATACTATTTCTGTTTTAGAAGATGCACAAAAATACAAACTGCTGCCACGTGTTTAGCGGAGCATGAAATACAGTCATTTGGAAATGCTTCTAATCGATGTCACATGTTTGTATAAAAATGGCATTCTGGAAGCAGTGAATTATGGGATTTCACTCCCTGAAAATTATAAAAAATCTGGAAGCAAGGCATGAATGTGTTCCCTCTGAGAATTCACCAATTCCTCTATTATTCAGCTACACCAAGTCGACACTTTGCAGGTGGCGATGGCTTAAACCTGCTCTCAGGGTTTTAAGTATCATATCCATCAAGTGTTTGTGTCGGGTGTTCAGTCACGACATAAATAAAATCACTTCCATCCCTTTCAACGCCGCTAACGGGCCGTCTGCTTCTCACAAACCCAGCCTGTGTTCCCGCTCCACAACCCTCTATCGGAGGTTAGTAGTCTTTTATCTCCTTGACACCGTGTGATGCCCCCCCCCACTCCCTCGATGTGTAAAAGGTCAACCCCACATTGGACCTGCGGGGGTCCTCGTGTCCTCCACCTGCCTCCAGGTCACCGGAGGTTGAAGGCCAGGACCACAGCGATGATGATGCCCACCAGCATGAGGAAGGGCAGCCAGGTCTTCAGAAAACCTGCACAGCTGGAGAACACACAGAGAGGAAGAGTAAATGAAGAGGAGGGAAATCAAAGGTCATGGAAACTGATGATTTGTATTACTTTCAGTTTGAAATATCAGCATCATATTTTTACTGATTTTAAAACCGTTGTATTATTTTATGAGGCACTGACCTCCATCATGACATCATAGAGTGCCACAGTGAGGCGTCCTAAAACCAGGAAGTAAACTCCTTCCGGTTCCTTCGGGAGAAACCAATCCAATTTCTCCATAGGGTTTTGGAAAATAGCTGGAAATAAGGTCTGTGGTTGAAACACATTTAAGAGACGGATCACGTTTTGTTCAGCCGGATAATCTCCACATGTCTACCCTATTTTTATAATTTTCTAATCATAAATCTAGTCGCCAGAAGCAAAATGCTAACGTTATGCTATAAAGGAACTAGAGCAGGGTCTCTGCTTCAACGTCACGCCAACTTCAGATCCATATTCAAACATACAGATTCAAAATGTTACGAGTTGAAGCGTTTGTTTGAACGGTCTGCAGGAGGCAGGTACTTGCTCTCAAGCAGAACAGGGCAAACTAACTTAGAGGAGTGTTCACGTGTTTGGCGTAATGACGTAAAACGGCCTCAACAACTTCTGTAGTCCTATTCAGCCACTTGGTGACAACCATCGTTTTTCAGACACGTCCACTCTTCAAAAATCCCCAGTGGGGTCACTGCTGATGGATTTAATGTCGTAGAACAAAACGTGATCCGTCTCTTAAATGAGTCTCAACCACAGACCTTAGTTCCAGATATTTTCCAAAATCCTATGGAGAAAAGGAACTGGAAGTGATAACATGCTAATTTACTTCCGGGTTTTAGGACGCGTCACTGTGGCACTCTATTCCATTACACCCGACAACTCGCAATCGCCAGTTTTGAACCATTGAAAACTTTATTTCATAAAAACGACAAATAATTTATTCAAACATGTACCCTTTTTGTAGGCTGTAGAATGTCATTAAATATGGCAGCAGACCATTTACATGCACAAAACCTATAGAACACACGATAGGAAAGGGAAAACCCAAAAAAGCGCAATAGGGCCTCTTTAAGCTTCATTTGAAAACTTAAATATGAGCCTCTGAGCTAATTAAAAAAGACATTCAGTACAGTTGTCGCAAACCAAAGTGACTACATTGGGAAGTGACTTTGTCTAATCAACTTGTTTTAACAACAATCACCTCACTCACTGGGATGTGTATTCCACCCCCACATCACTTCAGTTCACAGACTTTCTGCAGGACTGTCCTATATACGGTCTTACTACTTCCCTAAAATCAGGTCTGCCTCCCTCTCTCGAGTCCTGAGACACAAACAGGTTCAAGGCATTCCAGTCAAATCCCCCCGAGCCCCCGGATCAGAGAGAGAAACCTCGTCCAGAGCTCCAGAATCTTCTTCTTACGGTGGCTTTACACAGAGCAGCTCAGATCAAATGCTACGCTCCAGTTTGGGCCTTTGAGTCTAATAAAATGCTGATGTTTTAGAATAAACTGTCGATCTTCTGTACCAATGCCAAAACATTTAAAGCATTACAAAAATGATGCTGAAAAGCTGTACGCTTCATCCCAGTATCTGATGCTTTCATTTATGACTTGTCAACACATCTAGACTCAGGCGCGAGAAGGAGAACGAAACGGGTTGTATCCGCTACCTTTCTCTCACGTATAGCCCGTTCGTTCACACGAGGCCGTAACGGAAACTCACCCCGCAAACGATAACAGGACCCAAGGTGGATATATCTGCAACTAGAACGCTCTGGGGGGCCCCAACGGCTCCGTGTGTACGTCCTATACGATAATTTCCTGATAACGATGAAGCCATAGCCCCGCCTCTCCTGCTCACTGCTGTAGCATGGTCAGTAGCTACTGACCATGCTACAGATGTTAGTGCAACATCTACAGCTCCTCTACCACAACCATCAGCAACAAGTGGACATGAGAACTACATGAACTACATGTTGCTAAATCCACTGCGGAGAGTAAACTGAAGGGCAACCAGGCAACCATGGCAACCACGTTCGGGGGTCTTCTTCGCTGCTTTCGTGTATTTTGTGGCGGAGGTACAGCGCCACTTAAAGGCCCGGCATATGTACTACAGCGTCTCCAGCGGGTCGAGCGGTCTTGTGTGAAGGGAATTTTTTTTATATCGAATTCGGTTCGTTTGCGTTCCCGTGTAAATGTGGTCTTATACATTCCGAGTTAAAAATGTTGTTGCAACTAGGCTATGTTTAAAAAGCTATGACTTTAGGGCCATTGTGAGTTAAAAAAACATATCACTTTACTTGGCAAGTTTTTAATAACCTCTAAACACCGAAGATTTTTTCGCATTAAATGTAAAAACATTTACCAAAATGGCCATAATTCGATATCAAGTTTGTTGATGAAACATTAAAGCTAACTTTAAAGATGGGGGAGGGGCGATTTAGCCCGGGAAGAGGGGGGTCAAACTAGAAAAAACAGAAAAAAACATTTTAAGAAGCTTTCATATTCCTAGACATCCTACATTTGTGAGAAACCAGTAATCAGAAATGTGTTTCTTTTTTTACTCATTTTTTCTTATTTTTAGAAACCACATCGCTCTACTTTTTATCACCATCTTGACATCAAACACATAGTAAATGTTTTACTCTTTTCGTTTCCTTTTAACAGCCAGTGGTCTTCATACACTGTTGAAAATAAAGCGCCTCAAGCTTGCTGATAAAAAATAAAGCCAAATGGCTACTGGAATAAAGAACATCCAACAACTAACAGTCTATGTAACGTACAGGTGAATAAATGTTCATATTCCAGGACTGCTGTTCACACACTCAATGCTTTATTAGTTCTACATTGTTCAGATAAAAGACACTGAAACATCTCATTGTGTGTCTAGCACTATTGATTCTAACCCAAACAATGAGCTGCGAGCATCACTCTGATGGTTTTGTTTCTGAAAGTCTACAGGAGAGAGAGGAGCTGCTGAATCTGAGCCAGGCCTGAACAGCGGCCATCTTTTCTCTGTGTTTGGTCCAGGAGCCTCACACCTGTTCAGTTGGACTAAGACCAGGTAAATCATAGCGCCAGTCAAGAATACTTCCTGCTGCATTATGCATAACTATTCATACACTGTTGCCCTAAGACTCTTCCCACTCTTCCCTCAGACTGAGAATTTGCTTAGGGATATTGCCAAATATCTGGAACAAACTCCCAGAAACCGCTCACTACTTTTAAATCCAGGCTGAAGACTTTCTTTTTGCCGCTGCTTTTAATTGAACTGTTCAGATCTTAAGACCCGATTTCGGCCGTCGATGAGCGTCCTGTCGCCTTACTCAGATTGGTGTGTCCAACATGTTGAACCTTCCTGGGCGTATTGGACGTACACACGGAGCCGTTTGCCCTCCCAGAGCCTTCGGGTTGCAGATCTATCCACCTTGGGACTTGTTATCGTTTGCGGGGTCTGTTTCCGCGGTTCGGTTACGGCCTCGTGTGGACGAACGGGCTATACGCGAGAGAAAGGTAGCGGATACAACCGTTTCGTTCTCGTGTAAACACCGCCCGAGTCTAGATGTGTTGACAAGTCATAAATAAAAGCATTAGATACTGGGATGAAGCGTACAGCTTACAGGCTGTCGGCAAAATAAATCACTCTGATTGGCTGTTCAGCTTAGCGAATCAGTGCATGAGAAGCGAAACGGAAGTGAAGAAGGCACACACAGACGGCTATTATTTTTCATTTTCCAGTACCGCACTAAACATGTTTTGGATTACAAGTCGTTATGTGAAACAGTCTGTGACGGACGGGAGTGAAAATGGATCGCACGCCATTTGTCGTTTGTATATATCACGCAGTCTTCCGGTTGTTGCCTCTTTTGAATGACGAATACACACTACCGCCGCCTGGTGGTAAGGAGAGTTATTGCCACTCACGCATGCGCAGTGCATACGTGCTACTTGGCCGGCGGCTGAAGTCTTGGCGGTGTGTTCAAGTGCGATTTTTGGGCCAAGACGCAGGAGACGTGAGGGGACACAACAATCGGGTCTGTCGGGACGTGTTCTTTGGGGTCAGTTTGGTGAGTCAGGGCCATGTACCTGTGTTATTCAGATTTTATTTTATTTTTAATGTTTCTAATGTGTTTTATGCTCTTAATGTCATTCATCTTTGTAAAGCACTTTGAATTGCCTTGTGTTGAAAAGTGCTATATCAATAAACTTGCCTGCCTTGCCTAATATTCATGCGAACACCTCCAAACAAGCTTCGTAGTGATCAGTCCTCTTACCCGACGTGTTTCCCGTGGATGAGCACGAGGAGGCAGAGGTTGACCATGTTCCACGAGGTGCTGTTTTCATATCGCATCAGATTCAGAGCCATGGCCACGTGAGAGTGACAGTTATCACAGCAGAGGTTGTGCTGCGGAGAAGACAAAGAGTACACATCCATCACTTTCATAGAAACACTAACATTACTGCTTCAAGAACTGATGTGTATCTTACTTATTGGCAAAGTTTTAGAGACCATTTTCAGAGCTATTGCTAATATCACAACACTACTGTATAAGTTGGAAAAGACGTATTTTAACATATTTATTGTAAAACTGTCGTACGATTCAACAAACTAAACTTCTCGAAGTTTATATATTTATATTTTTACTGTATACTGTGCATTTCAACCAATTATCTTTTAGGCAAATACTTTACCATAGATATTTTATACTTTTTGATGTTACTTCTTGACTTACTTCTATATATCTTTCTCTATACACACAGACATATTTTCCCCCCAGGGATAAATACAGTTTTTGTTCTGATTCTGATACATGAAAGTCAATAAAAGACCATAATAACGTGTATTTACCATCCTTTGCTTGTACTCCTCTGAAGCGTCGTGCACCGCCGTGTCCCAGGCATTCGAGCCTCTGGCGTACACTTTGCTAACGTCAAGCATCCAGTACCTGTAAACAAAGAGACAAATATATATCTATCTATATATTTTCTTAGTGGGACGGATGTCGGGGAACAGCTCTGGTTTTTACAAATTCTCTGGAGCAATTTGTTAACAACAATATTCTGATTTACTCACTTTGTTGGTTTTCCAAAAGCCATGTTGTCTTCCTGCAAAAACAAAAAAGATATTTGTTGTTGATGCCCTCATGTTTCTTTGATTAAGCTGGACTTACAGCATGATCTCCTTTTCTTCTGTATAGTTAATACAAACATACGTTCAGGATCAAATCAGTGGAGTAAATTAATTAAATCAACACTTTCAAAAACAGAATTCTTTTTTACGATGTGATGATAAATCACACGCACTGGGCTCTTTGGTAACTGGAGTTTGCATTGAGTCCCAGGTCCATCAGTATCAGTCATGTGTAGATTCCCACAGGCTCAACAGGACGAAGACATGTCAGGTCAGAGATAAAAGCACTTGTCCAATGTCACTAGTCGTAAAAATGTAAAATAAGATGTGACATGAATGAGATATAAAGACACTGTTATATGAGATGTGTACTCTCTGCTTGTGGAACTTTACATTACATGTACAGTGAAAGCTTTAAAGGTCACCTATTATGCAAAATCCACTTTATCATGTCTATTATACATCAATATGTGTCCCCTCTGTGTTAAGAGACTCAGGAACAAAGACCCCCTCTCTTTTTGTCCTGATCCATTTCTATAAAAACCTGTCTGAAAACGAGCTGATCAGATTTTTGCCACTCTGTGATGTCACCATGTTTTTTGGCTTGTGTAACCATTAGCCAATCACCAACTAAGGTAACCCCCCACCACCTTATCACCTGAATCTCCTCCTGGAGCACCATTGAGTTTTTTTCAAACCAAACACTTTGCAGTTCATAATTTGTCATAGTTTGTATTTTTTTAATTGTGCAAAAAAAAACGAAATTAAGGATATATCCAGCAGTATTACACAGCATTATTAAATAAGGAAATGCGCCTCACATCCTGTTCGTCTGTATTCACCAACAACTTTTTGTGTGCATCAGCCAAATGTGACCAATATAGAAAACAGCACCGCATGGAAAATCAAGAGACAACTTGATTCATTTATTTAAATTGATCCTTGCTTTAATAAAGAGGGGGTGCCAGAAGTGAGAGCTTAACGGTGGGGTAGGTAATTCACTTCAGAAACACTTTTTGTTATATTCCATGGAATGCTCTTAACATCCCGATAGCAATAAATACATTAAAAAATGTCATCTGTGGAAGCCGTGGCGCTGTAAAAAGCATGACCAATCATCTGAGCCGGCCCGGCTAAAATAACTGGATGGCCTACCTGCCTGTCAGCCTTCCATCTGTGCACAAACTTATCTCGTGCCCTCATTGGTCAAGTGCGCGTTCCTGTGTGTTGGAGGAGGGGCTCTGTAAGGAAGTCTGAAGGAAGGGGCAGATTTTTTCCGGTTGTGTATTTTCAAATTCTAGCGCACTCGAGCTGGTTTCTCCATTCTTTCCTACCCCACCTTTAAGCACAACATTAACATCAAGCCATTAAGTTGGCCAATCGAACACATGAAAGTCTGATTACTTATTTATAACATGAATATGAGTAGTACGAGTATTTCCATTGTGAATGTTGTGATAAGATGTATGTCATTTTCCACCATGAGAATTCTCCAGAAGGGTAAAATCCTTCCTCATCGGCAGAATTGTTAAAGCTCATGGATAATACGACAACATATTTCATTATCCCACTGTTGTTATCTATTATTGCTGTTTTGGACTGTGTTTCATGTGCATTATTTATTTAATGGCTGATGCGAGCACATTTGGTTTTGACCATCGTGTATTTCACCAGATTTTGACAAACAAATTGAGTTTGAAACATACTGAAAATACAGAACTAGGGCTTTGATAAGTTCCTTTGGTATATGCTATCCCTTGTTTTCCAAGTTGCATACTAGAAGCTACTGTAAACTAAAGGGGGCGATGATGATGCTTAACACTTGTGGACCAGTCATTTAAACCAAAAGCTATATTATAAAAGCTTATACTTATTGTCTTATCTGACATACATTGTGGTAATTTAAAGCCCCTTGTACCTCATTTCACATACAGGCCATAACACTCTGCAGCAGCACAGTCATTACTCACGGAGACAAAGTACGGTCCTGCAAAGTCCCGGATGACCCCGGTGGAAGTGCAGATTCCCATGTGGCCAATGAGTGGAAACAGCCATCTGAACAAAAAAGAATGTAATAAAACAATCTAAAAGTAGTACCTCACAATCAGAAATACTTTCTTTATCCCCTGGGGAAATTGGGTTACAGCTGCTCCATTTTAGAATGAAAATATAGACAAATGTAGTGACATTGTAGTATAAATTTAGGCTATAATGTTATATAGAAAAACAGTGGACATACTGTAACCTCTTTAAACTTTTTGTAGTTGGAGGTAGGACTCAATATGATGGTATTGTGGGAAAAAAGGATAACATTTAGTCAACTTTTCCCTCAACAACTTCTAGTCTTGTTCCAAAATTCGCAATCTAAGAGTTTTTACGTCCACTTCTCCTGACAGCAGTCCTAAAAAAATGCTGTATGGGCTCACATACCGACATATTAAGTACTATTATGCACAAGGGACATGTGGTAGTAATGCATTTTTTGAAATGTTGAATAAGCACTGAGAAACAAAACTGTCAATACTTTATCCGTAAGACATAATGGATACGAAAACATTATGTGATATAATATATATTATCTACCACCACCGTCAACGTGCTTGGTATAAATATGATACAGTATTTCCTGTTTATAGGGATATTCCTAGAAAAGTGGTTGTATAAGAGTGTGATTGTACAACTTATATACTGTGTTTTTTCTTAGAAAGCAACATGTAATAGTAGCCTATGGCCTTTTACGTCATGTAAAATTACAATGAGTTTTTGGTTAAAACACACACAAAACAAACATTTTTTCTAAAAGTCTTGGTCAAATTAAGATATTAAGAAATGTGTGCTGATAAAAGTATGAAACACTGGCATTTATTTAGTACAACTATAACAGCATTTGAGCTTTTACACCAACTTAATGTGTACTTTTAAGTAAAAAGGCTGACATTAACACATTTATCTGTTTCTTTTAAGGTTGCTTATAACAATTGTTGTTTTTATAGTTTATATATGTGACTCTAACTCACAGCGAGGCCAGCTAACAAATACATGTATTCAAATCATATTTAAAAAACAAAACAGCAACAGGATGCTAGCTAAGCTAAGCTAACTCAGCTGTCACTTCTTCCGGAGGTTTCTGAGTCCAGAAGCCGACTTTCACGCACTGTTTACGGCGGTAACTCACGACAACACGGGGATGGGTGTCCACACTACACAGTAAGGGAAGCGACCGGCCTCTGGGTTTATTTTCTCAGAAGCTATCTGGTAATTCTTCATGCTTTCTTTTTCAACAACATCCGCCATCGCCAGCTGTGGCAAACGAACTTCATTTATCCCACTTACAGCCGCTTAAAGTCACAAAGAAATACAAGGGACAAAAACCGGAAAAGGATTATTTGAGTTTCAAAATAAAATTCAAGATGTGCCCTTTTTGTTACAAATGTTGAGGATAATTACAATTAAATATTATGTACAGTATTTATTTTTGCAGGGAAATTCTAGCAGAAAAAAAGTAGATTAAATTGCTATTTCTAATTAATTATTGTACAGGTTTTTTACTCTAAATGGTCTGTTAAGGTTTTACTTTGAAAGGTACAACCGAGACGTCTTTCTCTTATTTTATCTGGCTTTATTCTGTGTGTCTTGGCTGTGGCAGCAACTTCCGGGATATATGAGCACTCCAGTACACACATAGGAATAAATCAGTCTAGTAAAACTTTAGTCAAACAAGCCAGTTATTTTTGTTTAACCCTCAATCCTAAGAGCAAATGTATTTCATGTCAAGCAGATCAAACTACATACATTTAACTAAATGTTCCGAAGTAACTAAGACTCTCAGATATACATTAATTGGTAGTTTGCCTAAAAGGGAGGAGTTGTGAATGGTCCTAAGTGATGAAGCTATGTTGCTCATTTAGTTGTTCAATGTTACTTTAACAGTGTGTGGAAATCAGTCCAATACATCTGGAAGAGTTAAGGATTTGACAGGTTTCTAAACCATAAAAAGGGCAACAAAATGCTATACATTGGGGAACAATCATTGTAGTAATAATCCTACAAAAATATACACTAATAAGTTGTTGGATACAAAGACACTCAGAGTGCATAGACATCCTCCAAGGCTATGACCCATGGTAATGAAAGTAGCAAATAAATCGTGCATCCACACTTCGGATCCCCTCCATAATGAAAGGGTTATTTGATACTTCCTTCCTCCAAATATCAGGAAAATCTGGCTAGTAACTTTCTCCATCTGCCAGGAAATCAAAACCAAAAATAAACATTGGCAGAGGTAATTAAAACAACAATTACATTATTAAAATGATACACACTTAGCAACTTAAGCTAATTTAATGTCCTTTTGAGCCAGAAACACTTATTATTTTATGTATTGGGGAACACACTTGAAACTGTATTGCACAGGTTCATTGTTATCATCCAATTTCAACCAGAAGCTCTTTAATGAACCTGACGTGTCCGGTTTGTTACAGAAAGCCACTATTTGATTTAATGCCAGAACAAAGAAGGCTCTCCAGTGTAGAGCAGGGCTGCAGCTATATCTGAGGAGTTATCTATGACAATGGTGGCAATGGAAACAAAGAGGAACCCATGGGACCTGCTGGGGCTCTGTGTTCTCCGTGCTGGGTCCCATTAGACGTGACAGGTGATATATTGTAGGCGCAAAAACAAACTACTCAGCAAAAGCAAGGAGACGTTGATAAACGAAGGCTCATCATCGGGGAGCTTTGGGAATTCTGCGGCAAAATGCCAACTCAATATCTGGCTGAGCCATCCTGCCCAATTAGGCCAGGAGATGTTCTGCTTTTAGGAGCGAAACCCTCAGAATCATTTTCCTTTGAACTCAAAGTAAAATGTCATGTGTCCGCTAGTTTACAGTTCAGCTATATGGACATGGATTATTACCAAGATAAGAAATGAAACTATGGGTCTAATTCTACACTAAGAATGTGGATGTATCAGAGGGTACAAAGTTGGGATTTTAATAAGTCTCCAAGCAGACATTTTACAGCAACACTTTTCTACATAACATCATGTCACTTTAAAATCTCCTCAGAGGGGAAGTTTTTCATAAAAAATGCATAATGAACCCATCCAGTGATGCGTAGTAATTCGCTGAAATTGTGCTATTGATTTTCTGATCAACAATACATTATATAGATTTAAGTGCATGCAATAAACACCTGAATGTCTGAGGGCATGTGGGAGTAGTTCATATTGTGCAAGACGTTATTCCCAATTGGAGGGAAACTGTCCTGGGGTCTGACACCTTCAAGAGATATTACATTTTGTCCTTTAGTAACATGAAGTTTGCTATATTGGGAATTGGCCTCACCAAAGCAGAACATACCACTATAATGTAATCAGGCCTTGTGCAGAAGCGGTTTCCCTTTGTTTTAAACCAACTGTTTTTGTTCATATTGTGCCTAAATGTTGCATAAATGTGTGTTTTCTTTTATCCATCCGACAGTGGGAACATTCACAGTGTAACATCAGCAAAGAGCAACAAGTACACTTACATATTAAATAGAAGAGGCAAAAGAAATGTGTATTAAAATTATATATGTACACACATCATTGACCATAAACTAACTTACTGTATACAATTATTTAAAAAATGCAGGTCGGTGTCCCCAATGCATGACAAAAGGAGGTGAAATAGTAGAATACATAAATAAAAAGGGGGGCCCATATTTCATTTCTTCCCTGGGAACATCTAGCACACATGTGTCAAACTCAAGGCCCGGGGGCCAAATCTGGCCCTTGGTGGATTCAATTTCGGCCCGCAGGATAATTTTTGATTACTATTAGATCTGGCCCGCCGGTATATTGTACGCACACCTTCACTCCATCCTGAGGGTCTCCTCAGCTCAGAGCCTGACCCCAAACATTGATGACCTTGCACCCAAGATGAGATGCCAAGTATCTGAGCTAGCATCACAGAGCAGCACACTGAGTTTGATGGATGTTTCCTTCTGCACTTTCTCTCTCACGACAACAGGGCATGTTTGGTTTCTCTTTGAGGGAAATAGTTTTGTTGAAGCTGTTGTTGGCCTGTGGGAAAATGTAATCATAAGAAATGACTCTGGAAAAGCTGCAGATAGAGCCATAAGAAATTAATGCAACTGATTATTTATTGTTTAATGTTGTTTTTATAGGCAATAATTTAAGCTTTGTTAGTCCCAGGTTTAATATGTGCAATAAGTTCATTTCAATACGTTTTGCAATAAACATTGAACCAATCCGGCCCTCGACTAGTACCCATTTTTTTATTTTGGCACACTGTGTATTTGAGTTTGACACCTCTGATCTAGCAGGTTAATCTGCCCCTTTGGTGTCCTTTAAGTCTTTCGAAGAAGAGGCAAACAATGTGTAATACAAGTACACAATTAATGACCATAAACTAGCTTGTGCTACATACAGTCATTACACAAATTAAGGTTGGTGTCCCCGATGCAAAGACAATTTGGTGTACTTTAACTCTTTCTAAAAGCTGATATTTGGATCTACCACATGTGAGAGGATACATAATCTATAAGTAGAAAACACTTCACTACAGTTCATGAAGTTTGTCAAATAAAAATGTATTTCAACTGTCTTTCTAGCTCAGGGTTTTCTTAAAGCCCTCATGATCACACATGGTCTGATCCAAATGAAGTACTTTTGCTGTAAAACGAAGGAAACACTGCCCCTCTGTGGATAAATGGAGGATCTACTGATACTGATTAGATACTACAGAACAATGTTTTAACCTATGTCACTTCCCCAGGTGTTTACTTTTTTTATTGCAATACAAGTTTTCTAAGATTGTATGTTTGGACATGTGAACGGGATCATTATTTTTCTTAAATATGCGTTCATTTGCATAGAATAGAAATATGAGTATTGGATAAAGCTAGGTTAAACGTTGTTGTTGCTTCGGCCTTAACAAAACTAACTCTGTCCATGTTTTTAGGAATTGAATTAGATGAAATCCGGCTATTTATTTAAAGTGGACCTATCATGCTATATTTGAATAATATAGTGTAGGACCATACCTATATAAGGCATATTTATACTTTTTATTTTTCAAAATACCAAACAGATCATGTATTTTAGCCATTACTCATTTTGCTCAATTTAACACTGCCTTTGCATCATGGGCTGATTCTGTGAGAACAGCACCATCTACAGGCCTGGCATATGTACTACAGCGTCTCCAGCGCTTTCCAACGGCAATGTCCGTGGCTGTCTCCTCCTGATTGGTGGAGTTGGTCCAATGGCCGTAGCGCCACTTCTGTGACGTCATAGAAGTGTTCAAATCTGGATCAGTCTGTATCAGATCCGTTGCAGCCCCTTTTTAAGAGATTTGGGTATGGAGGAAAATAGAGAGGGTTGTGTTTTCTGACACTTGGTGAGTTCCCTGGAACACGGGGGACACATGTTCATGTAGAAAAGACGTACACAAGTGCATTTTGTATGATAGATCACCTTTAATCGTTTATTTGGCACGGACAATGCACAGTAATGAACACTTTAAATATTCAAATGTGTCAAGCGTAACAGTGCCGGATTTAGCATCTATGAACAGATAGTAATGAAACTCTGAAGTTTGGCGTATTTAGTGAAGTTGTGATTTCTAGCTTTCAGTATTTATATTTTATTTAGGAAACTACACAAGATGTTTTTCCCTATATAGTGGTCTGCTCGAGTTTGGAGTCACATGACTGTTAAACAGGTAGAACAAGGTAACAGTGTGTAGGCTTTACAGGTGACCTTTCAGGTAAAGTGACACGTAAACATAATGTGAGGGCCAACTTTTCCAATCTTATCCCCTATTTGTCACTAATACTCTTTAAAGTTGCTATGCTGGTGTATACTGTATTATTACTGCACCATGTCTTGAGTACATGACCTTTCGAGAAGTACAACTCAAGGTGCAGTTGTTTAAAAAACAAAAGAGCAACAAATTAAAGTGCATTATGCTAGAACACTGATCAATTATAGATATTATTAGGGCAATAAAATAATGATACAGGCATGAGTCAGGAAGTGAAATTATTGAGCAAGTGAGCAAGTATTGTATTTCAGTTGAGTGCATATTCACATATGAGTCTGAACGTTAAGGGCCCCTGGAGGTTTTGGGAGGTGTGTGGTGCAGTGGGTTGTGCGTTGGTGTTGGGATCAGGAGGTCACAGGTTCAAACCCCACTGCAGTCAGCATGTCGTTGTGTCCCTGAGACACTTCACCCCAAATTGCTCCTGTGGGGATTGCCCACAGTATTGAGTATGTAAGTTGCTTTGGGTAAAAGCGTCTAACAAGTGGCATGTCATGTAGTTTCTAATCCACCATATCTTCAACTTGGAGAAATACAAGCACCATGTCTTGAGTACATTACCTTTCGAGAAGTACAACTCAAGGTGCAGTTGTTTAAAAAACAAAAGACCAACAAATTAAAGTGCATTATGCTAGAACACTGATCAATTATAGATATTATTAGGGCATTAAAATAATGATACAGGCATGAGTCAGGAACTGAAATTATTGAGCAAGTGAGCAAGTATTGTATTTCAGTTGAGTGCATATTCACATATGAGTCTGAACGTTAAGGGCCCCTCGAGGTTTTGGGAGGCGTGTGGTGCAGTGGGTTGTGGTTTGGTGTTTGGATCAGGGGGTCAAAGGTTCAAACCCCACTGCAGTCAGCATGTCGTTGTGTCCCTGAGACACTTCACCCCAAATTCCTCCTGTGGGGATTGCCCACAGTATTGAAGTCGCTTTGGTTAAAAGCGTCTAACAAGTGGCATGTCATGTAGTTTCTAATCCACCATATCTTCAACTTGGAGAAATACAAGCACCATGTCTTGAGAACATTACCTTTCGAGAAGTACATCTCAAGGTGGAGTTGTTTAAAAAACAAAAGACCAACAAATTAAAGTGCATTATGCTAGAACACTGATTAATTATAGATATTATTAGGGCATTAAAATAATGATACAGGCATGAGTCAGGAAGTGAAATTATTGAGCAAGTGAGTGTGGTTGGCAACAGGAAGTGTGTAAATAGTTGTTAGAGAGATAAAAAGGCAAAAAGAGAGGGAGTGACGGAGTGAAAACCTAAAGCTCGGTTAGAAGTGTTTGCCGGAGGCCACATGTCTAAATGGAAACTGGCTTGTTGTTTCCTCTTAATCATGAGCCAATGGTAAACTAAGTATTAAGAATAGAACGTGTTAAATGGGGAGTTTAAGCACTCGAGATGTATGAGGTAGATATGAAAGTCACTGCATTACAAACAGTAGATGGCATTCGAACACGCCCACGATTCGGAGAAAGTACCGACATGAAGTTAAGCAATATACAGCCGTTGACTGAGGAAGCAGCAAAACACATTAAGACAACTTAATCAAATCCATATTAGCTTAAATATATGCTTTATTTATATTATTTCTACTGTTTCACCTTGCTGTATATGCTCTCTTCAAAGCCACCTGACTCCATTGACAAAAAAAGTCATTTTACTTTGGTTGTGCTTGTGTGTGACTACGTTAATCCAAACTAACCTTTTAAAACAGCAATAACACAAACGTATCATCTTTTTGAGGCAGCGATAAACCAGCAGTTTTTATCAGTGGAGTTTGAGCATGGCAAATAGCTCTAGGTCTGAAAGGGTTGGGTAAACCTGTGAAAGTATTCTTCAATGAACGTTGTTTTAGGTGGCTAAAATACATTTCCTGTTGGTTTCTCCAAACTGGGGCTGTGCAAACCCTCATTGAAAGATCCCATGTCATGCTTTTCCGGTTATTACCCGTCCCCTTGTGTGTTATGAAGGTTTTTCTGCATGTGAACGGTCTGCAGAGTCACAAACCCTTAAAAGTACACCCTGTAGCGAGTAAAACTCTAACACAGAGAAGACCTGTCTATGCTGCCCCAGAACGACTCGTTGGACATTTCTCTTTTTCCATTGTTTGCTTCCTGGGTTCTGTGACGTGTGAACACCCAGATCAACAACAAATGACCGGATTGGCCCAAATGGACCAATCCACGGAGCACCTCACACACCAGGATCCCTTGGCTAACTAACAGGGGGTCCCCATTGACTTTCAATTCAATTCAATTCAAAACCTTTATTTATTCAGGTGAAAACCCATTGAGATCATTGACCTCTTTTTCAATGGTGACCTGTTGCAAGTAGGTTAAGGACTTGCATAGAGCTCCCTGAACGCTGGTAATAGACGAGTTGGGATGGTGGAGAAATGCTCTCCGCAGACCCATTCTCACAGCGTTATAAACCTTTTTCTTACTCAATATCAAGCCCCACATGTGTCCCCTCTTCTCCATGTCTCTTCTACATCAACATGTGTCCCCTCTTCTTCATGTCTCTTCTACATCAACATGTGTCCCCTCTTCTTCATGTCTCTTCTACATCAACATGTGTCCCCTCTGTGGAAAGAGACTCTGAAAGTTTCAGGAACAAAGATTCTCTCTCTTTTTGTCCTGATCCATTTCAATAAAAACCTGTCTGTATTTTAACCTGTATTTTGGCCACTTTATGATGTCATTACGATGTTTTGGGGGGGGGGGCAGGAGCTCCAACAAGCCGTTTAGGACAGAGAGTGAATACACATACTATACAGAGATGCTGTATGAGAAACCAATGTGAGTTTGGAAAATTGCACAATTTAAATCTATTCTAGTAGACCTCAACAATGGAAATATGATCAGTAGAAATGGCCATGACCTGGGACCTTTAACACAATGACATTGTATATGACCTTCATACAACCTCACTTGAAAACATTTGAACTGAGTCTTTAACCTAGTAAGGTTTCTTTGGTTAAATCCTGCCACTAAAGTAAAACTAGCCGAGTAAAACTTACTGTAGGTAGGTCATTGTAAGTCATAATAACTTGGATTCATATAGCGCCTTTCAAGAAACCCAAGGACGCTTAACAATAGGACGAGGGGTCGAGGGGGGTGATAAAAAGGAAAACAAATAGGAAGATACAGTCTGAGTCTGAAAAGCCTTGACAAACAGATGTGTTTTGAGTGCTTTTTTGATATCAACAGAGTCAGCGGTCCTGATTTCAAGTAGGAGGTGTACCACATGTTCTGGTGTTTACACTGTGAGATAAAAGATAGAAGAGAGCTTTTGAAAAACATTATTTAAGCAGCTGAATAGCATTTATGTGTGTTTCCCCCGTTCTGAGTGTGCAGAGGAAACTTAACGTGCTTGATATTATTTCAGTGACGCCATAGTGGAAAGATGTTTTTCCCTTCTTGTCATCCTTAAGTATACACACACCCTCACAAATATGCAAACATTTTACTCCACTCTGTCTCTCTTACCCAACACACTTCTAATGCACCCTCTAACTTAACAGTCACTATCTAAATGCCTCAGCCTTTTTCTAACATTAACCCTAAGTCTAAGGCCTCAAGCGCATTTTGAGGAAGCACAGAAACAAATGTTCTCACCTTACAAAAATGTCTTCTCTCTAGTAATCCCCCTGCCCCAAAGTCAAATTGTGAATGTGTGTGAGCGTGCACTGTAGACTACTACATGCTGTCATATTCCAGGTAGTCGTGTGAAAAATGTAGGCACACAGGAGGGAGAAAGAAAACATCCCAGAGCTATAGTCTTTGTAGTTGTTTTGTGTCTCTTTGTCGATGTTTTGAGTAGGTGTTTTATTCCTCTGTGTACTTGTTGAGGGTCACTTAGTAATTTTTTTGTGTCTTTGTTGTCTGTGTTAATTAGAAATGGCAGTCCGTTTGTGTCTTCTTATAGTTCATTTGAGTATTTGTAGAATTTCTATGTCTATTTGTGGTTATTCTGAGTTGTTTTGTGTCCTTTTGTAAAATATATTAAACTATCATTAAGAAAAATAACTCCTGTAATATCCCTGGGTTAGGCTGCAAATGCTCTACATTTAACTGAAGCAATTTCTTGTAGAGATGTTAAGAAAGAAAAAGGCTCTTCGGCCTCCAGAATTTGCCTACAATCACTCTGTATTTAAAAAATAGCTTTTAATGAATCCCCTCCTCAGGCAGTCTGTACCTAAACTGTGTGATCTGTGGTCAGATCTGCTGCTGCTTGTCATAGCCTGTTTGTCAGGTCTGTGTGACTGTGAAGTGAATGAACTCTGAATAGATTCACTCACAAAGAATGTGCCAGGGGAGTTCACACCAACACAGCCAGGACACCTTTCATGCCTTGCCCTGCTGGTTAAATCCCATTTTATTCCGATTGTAATGCAAAATAATATTTTTTTACGATTGTGCATCGACCGAGGCATTAGATTGAATTACCTGAGATTTGACGACACTTTCCAAATACCTTCTACATTAACTACAATATTAAGGCGTCAGTGAACAAACCACACAACAACTTTCTCTACTCAGTCTGACCACGTTATACAAGTTTACTGTGTTAATGCACCTCACGTCTGAGGGTTTCTTTCACACGATTTTTGTTCTCCGAAAAATACCTTCTTCCTCCTGAATGACCCACCCGGCCGCTGTCTAGAGAAATACACAGCAATGCAGAGTTTCCGGTATCGCTTTTCAATATAAAACACGCATTGACGCGCAATGGCAGTTGCAAGTTCATGGCTGTATAAAGGAAAGGGCTTGGTTCTCAATCTCAATAGTTCTTGTATTTAAGTTACTGCACCAAAGTTTAACAATACTCTAAAGTAAAACTCCTCTCGTCTGCTTTTTGGTTGACTAACCCAGGGTAGATAGCCTACAGATCAGATAAAGGTTTAAATATAGGCCTACAACTCATGTGCCAAATCAGATCTGTATGCACGAATGCAAGATATATGGTTACATAGATTTAGGATTACAACTTTTTGTAATTGGTATTTTTAGTATATTTCACAATTTTGATATTCCTGATATGTTGGATAGGATAAACCATAAAAACATCTGAAATTGATTAAAAAAAACACAAGGCTAAAATGAAATTAAGATTAAAAAAAACTCTAAATAAATACATGCATAGCAGATTATATACTATTTTGGTCTAACTATGCCTGACTACTTTTCATTGCTGCTATTATGGAGACTACACAAACAAGCAATATCTCGTGTTTTTTGTAGCACTTGTGATTCCTAGTCAATGTTTTATTTGACGTTTACATTTCCATTAAAAAACATTTATGATCCATCTAATATTGTGAATGAATGGGATTTTTTTTCAATTACGCTTTTATTTTTGTAACAGAAACCTTTCACTTCCGGTTGTCTTTTAAGTAAATGAAGTATCTTGGAGCTTCTCACTTCTGAACTTTATTCAATCTGTCTAATATTTTCTGCCTCGTCGGGCGGAGGTCGAGGAGGAGGAAGACGCTTCAGCTGAAGGAACTCAAACCACCAAAAAGTGAGTGAAATTCAGTCAACTAACGAGGTTTATACCAATACTCGGTCATTGGTAGACAGTAACGAAGTACTTACTAAAGTAGAAGTACTGTTTTGAGGTACTTGTAGGCTTACTTAAGTACAGAGGTGGAAAGTAACTAAGTAGTTCTACTCAAGTACAGTACTCAGTGGTTTAATGTAACTTAGTTTATACTCGAAACTACTTTGAGGTACTTGTACTTTACTTGAGTATTTCCATGTTCAAGATTCAAGGCTTTTATTGTAATGTCCACAGCAGCTACAGTCTATATGGCAATGAGAACACTGAAGTCTCAGGCTCCTCCAGCAGAGCAACATGAATATATATGGGACATACATGGGGAAAGTAAAACAGATAAAATAGTGCAAGAGAATGTTTTGAGATGTGCAAGTAAATACAAATAAAATAGAAATAGTGCCAGAAGAGAATGGAGTATGATATTTGAGATGCAAACAGGTGCATGTTTATGGATGTTCTTTACATAGTTCTGTTTTTGTGCTTCTTTGTACTTCTACTCCACACAAAATTAGAGGTAAATACTTTTACTCCACTACATTTATTTAATACCTTTAGTTACTTTACAGATGAATGATGTGAAATATAATCAGTTCTTAAATAAGACTTTAGTTACTGCCCTGCAGTATACGAAGTCATTCAAACTAGCTTCACCTTTACCAGCTTTAAGAACACTTTCATGATCAATCATTATAAAAACATATCTCATACAAGTACAAGTAGGGCCGGCCCGTAGCACTGGCGTTATAGATGTCCGCCTAGGGCGCCAGATCTGGGGGGGCTGCGCTGGTAGCTCTGGGAGGGAATTTTTTTTTTACCGTTGGTGCTCATCCTAATTTTTGGCCTTGATGTAACAATATTCATAATTAAGTAAATGTAACACCCTTTTCACCCCGATTACACTTTTCATTTGCCCTGTACGGTGGGCGCTGTAAGTGATGAAAATGGAGGATGTTGGCTTATCAGGCGCTCACAGCCAAAGTGCGAGTGAGCGTGGGATCGAGAGAGAGAGAGAGAGAGAGAGCAAGCGAGAGAGAGAGAGAGCGCGAGCAGTGAGCAGCGAGCGCGAGAACCGGTACCGGCGCTGTTGTTGTTAGAATCTGCTAAATCGGCTAAAATCTCGCCTAGGGCAGCACATTGTCTGGAGCCGGCCCTGAGTACAAGATCTGGGTACTTTGCCACCTCTTCTTAAGTATTTCCATTTCTGCTTCTTAATGCTTCTCTCTACTAGACTAGTCAGAGCCAAATGACTTGTATTACTTTGAATACATGAATGAATGTACAACATATCATCAACATATGCCTAATTATCATTTATCATATATTAAATAAGATGAAGTTACACTTTATGAATCGCTTGATAAAATCCCAGTCCAGCAAGTTGCTTAAAAATAACCTTAATTAAATTAATCTTTAAAGCAATGAAAATGATTATACAATAGTATAGAATATATTATTTTGAAACGAACATTTTGTATATTATTATTTGTGTATTTTTTAACTTTTAGGTACATCTTGATTTTAATACTTTCACTCCTTACTTTTTATTGTGTAACAGAGTTTTTTTCACTGTAGTATTCCTACTGAAGTAAAGAGTACTTTGTCGACCTCTGTCACGGACAGCTAACCTTGTTGTTTACTTACAATTTTTGACCTTTCCTTTTTGTCAGTTATCCAGTACAACTTAAACAAACCGTTTACATTGTAAGTAAAGTGGTGCTGCTAATGCATATATCTTATCAGTCCATCACGTGGCAGCCACTCAATGCCCAGGGCTTGAAGACTCTGAAGTTTAAATGAATCAACATAGTACAGAAAAAGTTAAAATCAGGAGAAAATGTACTTCGTTCCAGACCAAACTCTGTCAACACAGGATGTTAACATTAGTCAAACTGTGTCAAATTGAGCCAAACATCTTTTTTCAGTCCAATGGGAAAGATAAATGGGAATGAATGAGTCAGTCTGGATTGAATCCATTTGAGGAGCAACATGATGTAATAACATTTATTTCCATTAAAATTAGCAAAAGGCTACATTTGTATACCTCGGAGGACAAACTTCTTTTAAATTCATGGTCCTATGAGCAGCTTCCTCAAACTCTGTATCCTTTCTTCTTAAAGGTCCCAGGTCATGGCCATTTCTACTGATCATAATTCCATTGTTGAGGTCTACTAGAATAGATTTACATTGTGCAATTTTCCAAACTCACATTGGTTTCTCAAACAGCATCTCTGTATATGTGTATTCACTCTCTGTCCTAAACGGCTTGTTGGAGCTCCTGCCCCCCCCCCCCCCGTGAGCCCAGTGGCCGCCTGCGAGACAGCGAAACCCAGCCCGAAACCAACCCGAGCCCACCCGCAGCCTGGCTGGGAGTCTGTGTGCTCACACGCCGCGTCCCGCCGTCTCAGGCAGAGAAATTGTAACTATGCGCGGACGTAACTATACCCAAATACGTCACTGTACCCAGGAGGGAAAAGAGAAATGTCCAACGAGGCGTTCTGGGGCAGCATAGACAGGTCTTCTCTGTGTTAGAGTTTTACTCGCTACAGGGTGTACTTTGAGGGTTTGTGACTCTGCAGACCGGTTACAGAAAAAGCTTCATAACACACAAGGGGACGGGTAAGAACCAGAAAAGCATGACATGGGTCCTTTAAAACCTCAAGAGGGGCCTGTTTGAGTATTTCAGACATGCTGATTTACTTGTGGTTTTCGTACACAACTATCTCTAGGTTTAACTGAGAACGGTGCAAAAAAAAGAGAAGCCATCCAGTGATAAGATACAGAATTACGACAGTTACATAACTTATGATATGTTTCCTGCCTACATCTTTGCACCGTGATATAACTGAGGTTATCAATGCAACCAACACGCTTAACCCACAGCCGCAATATGACTAACGTTAACTAAAACAAAGAAAGATACAATATTTACAACCTAGGAAACTGCAGAACAGGAAATAAAATGAGGAAATATTCATAAATACTTGCAGAAGATGATCACTGATGGTCCACGCTACAGTTTGTTGTCATTTGATAGCACACATTTTAATCCCTCTTGAAATACGTGAAAACAGATTTAAAAATTACTTTCCCGTTGAACAAAACTGAATTGAATTCCAGGATAATATTTCTTCCCTGATTCCTTTTTTCCCCCTCGATTAATAATATATTTCAACTCATTATTAGCATTAGATTCATGTTTGGTGGAGGTAAGCTTGGGTGGAGGGGCCATACACATTTTCACCGAGATAGCAGCTTTTCAAAGTCAATGTGAACCTTATTGTCAATCTTTCAGTTTGTGTTTACAGACAGAGATATCGAAATACCGTTTCCCACAATCCTGAATACAAACATACGTATACAAATATGCATACCTATATATATATACACAATCAACAGACACATTTACACATATGCACACATTAAGACACAATACAAGCACAACAATCAATATATACAAAATAACAGCCACTAGCAATATCTTTGTAAAATGTACATTAGTACAAGATTAGTGTTTCATGTCCTATGAGAAATATTTTGGTATCTTGAAGGAGTCAGAGTTGATGAATAACAGATCTGTTCATTTTTTAGAAAGTTAATGGTCTCCTATTATACTGTTTTTCATCAATATGTCACAGGTCTCAGATATATACAGAACATGTCTCTGATTGGCTGAAACACCAAACAGATCATTGCAGCATTACCCATAATCCCCTCTGTTTCCAAAGTGCTGATTCTCTGTCTGTTACTTTAGATGAAAATAAGGAGCCCCTCCCCACGCCCCTCTGAGAGAGATTTGGTTAAAAAGAACTCAATGGTGCTCTAGGAGGAGATTCAGGTGATAAGGAGGGGGGGGGGGTTACCTTGGTTGCTGATTGGCTAATGGTTACACAAGACAACACATCGTAATGACATCATAAAGTGGCCAAAATCTGATCAGCTCATTTTCAGACAGGTTTTTATAGAAATGGATCAAAAAGAGAGAGAATCTTTGTTCCTGAAACTTTCAGAGTCTCTTTCCACAGAGGGGACACATGTTGATGTAGAAGAGACACGAAGAAGAGGGGACACATGTTGATGTAGAAGAGACATGAAGAAGAGGGGACACATTTTGATGTAGAAGAGACATGAAGAAGAGGGGACACATGTTGATGTAGAAGAGACATGAAGAAGAGGGGACACATGTTGATGTAGAAGAGACATGAAGAAGAGGGGACACATGTTGATGTAGAAGAGACATGGAGAAGAGGGGACACATGTTGATGTAGAAGAGACACGGAGAAGAGGGGACACATGTTGATGTAGAAGAGACATGAAGAAGAGGGGACACATGTTGATGTATAAGAGACATGAAGAAGAGGGGACACATGTTGATGTAGAAGAGACATGAGGAAGAGGGGACACATGTTGATGTATAAGAGACATGAAGAAGAGGGGACACATGTTGATGTAGAAGAGACATGAAGAAGAGGGGACACATGTTGATGTAGAAGAGACATGGAGAAGAGGGGACACATGTTGATGTAGAAGAGACATGAAGACGAGGGGACACATGTTGATGTAGAAGAGACATGAAGAAGAGGGGACACATGTTGATGAAGAAGAGACATGAAGAAGAGGGGACACATGTTGATGTAGAAGAGACATGAAGAAGAGGGGACACATGTTGATGTATATGAGACATGAAGAAGAGGGGACACATGTTGATGTAGAAGAGACATGAAGAAGAGGGGACACATGTTGATGTAGAAGAGACATGAGGAAGAGGGGACACATGTTGATGTATAAGAGACATGAAGAAGAGGGGACACATGTTGATGTATAAGAGACATGAAGAAGAGGGGACACATGTTGATGTAGAAGAGACATGAGGAAGAGGGGACACATGTTGATGTATAAGAGACATGAAGAAGAGGGGACACATGTTGATGTAGAAGAGACATGAGGAAGAGGGGACACATGTTGATGTAGAAGACACATGAGGAAGAGGGGACACATGTTGATGTAGAAGAGACATGAAGAAGAGGGGACACATGTTGATGTAGAAGAGACATGAAGAAGAGGGGACACATGTTGATGTAGAAGAGACATGAGGAAGAGGGGACACATGTTGATGTAGAAGAGACATGAAAAAGTGGATTTTGCATAATAGGTGACCTTTAATATCTTCTCCGCAGGAACCCAGTGTGCGTCACTCAGCTACCGACAGTAATGGCGACCACCGTGATGGATAGAATCGGGCGAGTGTTCATCAGCCTGCAGCAGATCAGGGAGGTTCCCCAGATGCTGAACGAGGCCGCCCCCTCCATGCCCGGCACCCTAAAAGACTCCGAGGTTCCCACTTACTTCAGAGAGCGCTACGTCAGCACCGGCTACCGACCGCTCAACCAAAACTGGCGCTACTACTTCCTGTCGTTATTCCAGCGCCACAACGAGACCATGAACGTCTGGACTCACCTGCTGGCGTTTTTAGTTCTTCTGATTAAATTCAGGCAACTCGCTGAGACTGTGGACTTTGTTAGTGACCCTCATTCGTGGCCCCTGATGATCCTCATCGTGTCTTCCTTGATCTACACAGGTTTCAGTACAGTAGCCCACCTGCTGGGGGGCAAGTCTGAGCTGTGTAATTATAGTTTCTTCTTCCTGGATTATGTCGGGGTCGCACAGTATCAGTACGGCAGTGCTGTGGTTCACTTTTACTACGCTGTGGAAGAGGGCTTCCACAGACACGTTCATGGGATCTTCATGCCTGTCGCGACCTTCCTCAGCTGTCTGTCATGTCTGGGATGCACCTATGGGAAGTACTGCAACCACAGACGTCCCATGTGGGTGCGTAAGGTGTGCCAGGTGGTGCCCTCAGCACTTAGCTATATGTGGGACACTAGCCCTGTGGCATATAGATTCATGTCATGGCATAAGAACAGCGATGATCCAGCGGTCTTCTATCATTTTGGCCAGGTGGCTTTCTTTCTTAGCTGCGGCTTCTTCTTCACCTGTCCTGTTTTTGAGCGATGCTTCCCTGGGCGGTGCGATTTTGTGGGACAGAGCCATCAGATATTCCATGTCTTTCTGTCTTGCTGCACCCTGTGTCAGATCCATGCCTCCTACCTGGACTACGTGGGCCGCAGGGAGCTGTACTCGCGTCTGCATGGAAGCGATGAGGCGGGTCTCTTTGTGGGACTGTATGTGTTGGTTTTAATTGGTTGCTCACTAATTGTTTTCTTAATGCTAAGGAAAGTTAAAAAACTGCTAGGTTGCAAGTCCAAATAATAGATAAGGGATTGTAGGAAAGGCATTCATGTGCCTTTATCGCCTCAGACTTACTGCCCATTTTCCGAAACCCTAATAGTCAGAGAAATGCCTCAATTGATTTTTCCTATAACGTCGAAGACCTACTCTGCCTCTGATTGGATAGTACTTGTTACCTTTATTTGTTGTGTTGTTTAGGTTTAGACATTCGATTAGTGGTTCTATGCCTTTGCCATAGGGATAACGGGCAGTTGCACAAATGGACATTCAGATAAATGGATTTTGGGTCTATAGGGACATTTTCAGACAATTGGAGTTTTGGAATTATAGAAATTAGAGCCCTAGAAATGTTGGGTGTTTGTTCTTGGGATAACAATCTATCAGACAAACTGGCTTTGGGTCCAATGGGAAAAAAAATGTTATCTGAATAATGGGCCATCAGAGCAATGGCGTTGCACATTGACAGACAGGGAACTAACCATACTGTATACGCTTGTTTTATGTAAATACTTGTTTCATTTTGCATATTTCATAACTGTAAGGGCCAGATTACAAAAAGGGGTGGCGAGTATTTTGGGACTGAATTGTATTTGTATAGAGTTTGTGAAAATATCATTTTTTTTAAAGCATCAGCCAAGACTGGTACATATAACTTTTTACAGCTTATAGACATTCAAAAGATCAAGAATATAACCGAGAAACGAATGTGTGCTTGTTGCAAGTTCAGACAATATAAACTAGTAACATCACCAGAAATCTACCATTCATACCGTAAACTACAATGTTTCTCCATGCCGGCCCTGGTCATTTTCACATGTTATGTAATATTTGGCATAAAGGTGGTGCTGAGCGAGTGTTATTTTGTGAATGATGCCGTTCTCAACCGCCAAATGCCATGAGATAATTGCACAGTGTCCAGGCTCTTCTGAGAGGAAAGCCTTAGGATTTAAGTTGCCATTTTCATGGTGTTGTAAATGTAGTTTGGACAAATTTGAGGACTTATGGTGACATTTCATTGCTAGTGTATTACCTACTATGATAGACAAACGTTGGCATGCCCCCAGTCAAATCAATATTCAGCCTTGGACGGGGGCAGCAGTTAAAACCTATTCAACCCGTGAATCAATATCAGTTTGTGTATGCCAAATTTCAACATGTTGGCAGTGCTTCACCTTTCACTCCCCCGTGTTCTTGTAGTTAATATGACTGTTTAACATGGACTCTGGCGGCTTTGAAATGAGCATAGATAACTTGTTTCAGTTCCCCGTCATAAAGGGATGTGACAGCAGTAAAAGTATTACAAAAGATAGTGTCCACTTAAGCTAATTATTCTCTCATACAACCCTATTTCGAGAAATCAAAACTATTTAGTTAACATGTTGTCCTTTTGCTAGCTCCTTTTTAGATATAGCAATACACTGCCTTGAATTATTTAAGAAAGATAGATATTTTACGAGGGATTTAATATATTAGAGTCTTATATATTTGATGAATGTTTTGTATGATCACTGTATTGTGTCTTATTGGGAATCTTGAATGCTTCCCTTTTATTCCATAAGGGAGAAGTGAATGTTGGTAAACAAGGGTACGTATAACAGATGAAGGTACCATATTATTTTGAATCTATGAGAGGTTACCCGTAGTGACCAAGATGTGAACAAAGTGAGATTGAGTTAACCCTTAGATGCACTTAGAGTGACTGGACCCCACTCTCCCATAAGTGGGTCAAAAAGGACCCGTATTAGAATAATGTGTTTTTATGCCATTCTTGTCATTTTGGTTAAGACAAATCGCTTGTATAATATTTAGTATTATATTTTGGTTCACACTAGAAATATTTAATTTTCACTATTTATAATTTTAGACATTTTTTTTACATTTTGAAAAAAACCGTTTTGAACATATCGATGCAAAGATCTCCGCTATTCTGAGACCCTCACAGTATTCCAGTCCCTTTTCAAAACTCATCTCTTCTCCTCTTGTCTACTCATAGCCCACCCCCCATCAATCCATGCCGGTTGGTCAAGTTTGATAGTCCTATACCCCCCAACCCTAACCTTCCCTTTTGTTGTAAAGCGATGTTGAGTCCTTGAAAAGCCCTGTACAAATATAATTTATTATTATTATTATTATTATTATTATTATTATTATTATTATTATTATTATTATTATTATTATTATTATTATTATTATACTGACAGGTATCAGATCTGATTTTTTGAGAAATAGCTGGAATATGAAATGATGAAAAAATGTAATTACAAAGATACTTCAACAAAACCACCTCACCGTGTCAAAAAAGACCCACTTATGCATCTAAGGGTTAAACAATTATCTTTTGGAAGCAGAGTGTGAAGGCAGATATCATCTTTATAAAAGCACCTTTTCTTTTCATAACCGCTTTGAGTTTCATATGTGCAAAAAGGGCGTGTTGACCTTTGCACACTAGTGTACACTTGTCAGTGACAAAGCGGTCATAAATAATGGTTAAAGCTCACATATACCGTACTATCTGATGTAACACTCTGGCTCTGATTATTTTTTGATTAACTTAGACTCTGATTGTGAATTGAGCTCTTCCTTATTGTGCCTTAAGTATTTTGATATGAAACTGTTATTTCTGTTAATGCACTTTCATTTTCTCAAAATGATCTCAAGCCTGTATGACTTGTATTTTCCTTGCTATAGCGAAGTGAAGTTAATGTTGTTAATACTGTTGTGTAGGTATAGATATTTTATGTTTAACTCGTATTATTACCAGAAAAGTAACAGCAGCTCCTGCTTCTTAGATAGGTGGACCCAGTGGCGATCCTAGAGTCTGTGGGGGCCCTGGGCAAAAATTCACTGGGGGCCCCTCGAACCAGCTCTCATCACCCCCCCCCCCCCCCCCCCCAAAAAAGGGTGTTTCATGTTGTCCCTTTCTGGTCCGGGGCCCCAAGCAGTTGCCTGCCTTGCCTGTTTGCAAGGGGCGCCCCCTGGGTGGACCTACATCTACAGAATGACCTGCAGAATGAGAGGAGATGATATTGCTTGTAGGGGTGAATTATGTAATGTATTTCATTCAATATTTAACAAATACGTAAATTAATATGCCTTTGAAATAAAAAAAAATGAAGCGATATGAATTCATACAAATAAAGGAATTTAAATGAGTATGCATAGACAAATTTAAAGATTGGAAAATAGAGAAATGTGGTAAAGTGAATCCAAAAAAATGAAATTAAATCATGCTTTGAAATCTATTTATCTATAAAACAATAGTGACGTATTTCTATATTTTTGAATGTATACATTTGTATGGCCTTGTGTGTATTTAGGGATTTATTGGATATTGAACACAATATTGAATCAAAGATGGCATTACATAATTCATTGCAAAAATATGTGTGGTAATAATACACCCCCTGTAATTTCCCTGTTTAAAATAGTTACTTTTTTGTGGGGATAAATGTGTTAATGCTGGTGCTGTATTATTTCTTTATGGAAGAATTGTGGAGAAATATGATTGTTATTTGGTCTCCACAGCCATTTGCAAACTGTACAGATCCACTTTGATACCTAACATGTGTGTTGATACTCTGTAAATCTTGTCTTTCCACTTTCACTGTGGCTTATTGTTCTGATTCAACATAAAAACATGGACATTTGTAGTCCAAGATGTTAGGATTATATGCAAAGGAAGCATTTCCTCAGTAATGAAATAAAACATGTTTCATAAAACTGGATGATGTATTAATGCAATTATTTGATTCTACATCTTACCAATAAGGTGACCCAATATCATTACAAAATGTCAAGCGTAAACAAAACAGAACCAGCAAAACAAAGAGATTTCATGAAAAGAGAGTCCATGTAGGAAAGATGTCAGATGTAACGAGTACTCGCTTGACTGTAGAACAGCTGTTTGCCTGTACTTGTGAAAATAAACAAGGGCACGGACATGCAAAATGTCTTCACTTCAACTCGTAAAAAACAAGTAACACAGACGTGTTGTTGTCCCTGAGTCTCTTTGGAGCCGTTTTACATCACTCTGGAGTTCTTTTGTGTCTCTTCTTGTGCCTGATTGCCCCTCTTCATGGTCAATGTGAGTCTCTGTTTCTCTCTCCAGTTGCTGTACATCACTTTGGAGTTGTTTTGGTCTCTTTCTAGTCTTGTTGTGTCTCGTTGTAGTTGTTTTATGTTTCTTTTAGGTCATTTTCTGTCTCTTCCTGGTTGTTACGTGGCTCTTGAGTAACATTTTGTAGGTGAAGGCCAGCGGGGCCAGTGACACTGGACTCTTCGCCTAATATGATCATTAAGCAATCCATCTATTGATATATCTTCCAATAAATGTCCCACGGCCCAACTCATATTTCCAAGCCTGAATACCTTATGCAATAAACTAGTCAAAGAGTTGTCCTTCTGAGTCTTGAATCATCTGTTGCAATAATCATATCTCATCATATCTCATATGTCTCTACAGCAGAGTGCGACTCCTTACACTGATAAGTCTGTTTTTATACAGTTTGAAATGTATATATTCGGGCATGTAAGGATAGTTGATTATCATTTTCATTTCCAAACTCTTTTGAAAGGGTCCTTTGCACCCAATGGCATAGCCTGAGCTGCAGCTTATTTAACCCTTAGGTGCACGAGTGACTGGACCCTATACACTCTTCAAAAGGGACCCGTATTAGAATAATATAATAATGTGTTTTTATGCCATTTTGTCATTTTGGTTAGGAAAAATAACTGTAATATTTAGTATTATATTTTGTTTCATACTAGAAATATTTTATATTTAATTGTTCACTATTTATAATTTTAGAAAAAAAAAATACATTTCGAAAAATTCCATAGAAAATGCATGCGGTTCATTTTTGACCCACATATGGAAGCTTGGGGTAGTAATACAAAAACTACAATTTCTTAAAATGTATACAATTAACACTTTAAATGTGAATGGCATGATATCCAAAACATGTTTTTTGAGGAATAGCTGGAATATGAAATGATAAAAAAAATGTAATTACAAAGAAAACCACCTCAAAGGATCAAAAAAGACCAACTTATGCATCTAAGGGTTAAAGAAAGCCCTCTGTTCAGCAATTGTTTTCAAACCAAAGCCGCAAACATGGAAGGCCCATTAGTATGCACCACTTGTTGGTTCAGTTTCTGTGCAATGCCAGGAAGCCAGGGGGCTCCATTGTGGGACTCTGCCATTAGTCCTGCAACTATTGAGCATGAACCTCATTTGGTGTTCTGTTAACACTATTTACAAAGGTAAATCCTCTTCAAATGTCTTCTCTTTCAGAAATAGGATAGTGTTTTTCTCAGAGGGACCAAGTGCTAATGAAATACCTACTGCCCCCAAGTGGTCAGGAAAATAGCAAACTGCATTGGATTAAGTCAAACTGAGAATCTACTGGGATGCAGAGTTAGAGAATTAAGAACAACAGGTGAGAAGATGGTTGGGGTAGGTGATGGGGAAAGGAATAAAAGTCTAAAGGCATCTGGTGGATGGAAGGAAATCAAAGACTCCTATAAAACTAATAGATTTTTGTTGCAAAATGTTGCCGTTTAATATGTTGGTGTTCCAGGCTTTAAGAATTTAGCATTAGTACGGATTAAACAAAATTTAACACGGGTTAAAGAAGATATATTCTGCTCATTTTGAAGTTCATATCAGTATTTTGTGTCTCTACTGGGACATGTCTCCATGCTTTAATTTTCACAAAGCTCTTTATTTTTCTCATACTGCCTGTGCTGAAGCACCTCTTTTCACCCTCTGTTTGAAACCAGAGCCCAGTCTGCTCTGATTGGTTAGCTGACGAGCTCTGTTGTGATTGGTCAACCCCTTAGAGATATCTCACCTCTTACAGTTTTTCTCAATTGCTAAACCCACTATTTAGAATCAAAATTCATTTCTTCAAAACAAGAACATAGCCATCTAAACAGAAACACACTTGTCATAACTCTGAATATCTTTTGCAAAATGCACTTACATGACCAAAACTGAAAATACTGGTCACAAAAAAGAATAAGTCGATCGAAACAGAACAAATTGTCCTCTAATGAGACAAATGTGTTTTCATAACTGAAACTCCGGTCACCATAACAACACATTCTACCATAACAATATACATTCCTTGCAAAGTGCTCTAAGGCACTCAAAACAAAAAATACCCCTTCCAAAACCAGATACCTTCTCCAAAAACAAACATTTGTCAGCTCATTAGAAGACTATTTGAACAGTCATTACTAAGTGGCACACTAAATACTGACTACAATCATCAATACACAAACCTCAAGCTATCGATATTGGAAACTGAACGGAAAACTGACAAGTTGGGAGAAACAAACTTACATATAGGAAAAACAGTGTGTTACTGTAACTATGCCATTGTTTTTATGTCTCATTTTCAGTAGAGCACCGTAACAGAAACAAAAGATGAATAGCAATACACTGGAAAAAAATAACATGGGTAAATGATGTAAATCAGCAGTAAAGCAGAGAATGAGATCTATATAGCTTTACTGATCTGCTCTTTGCCGTCTGTCTGGCCACATAGCCTCATCTACGTCACAGCGTATGTCTTCCCTTGCAAGGCAGCGTGGGAAATATCTCCTTGCGTGTCGACACCACCCTTGACAAACATCTTACTGAAGTGAGGGAGGTCTTTTATAGGATTCTCACTACTGTAATTACAATTACTATAGGAAATTCATTGATGTCAGCTGTGAGCAATTCATTTACATGGAAGTGAAGTACTCAATTCAGCCCAATACAAAAAAAAACATTTCTCAATGTGCAAAAAGGAAAAGACCACAATTACTGACTGTAAAAATGTTGTATCAGCTATAGCTAATCCTCCCCATATGAACATCTCAAAGAGCTATGCAAGTCATATCAACACTATTATAGCTTTACCGGCACCATTACAGTAAAAAACATATTTTAAGTACAGTCATGCAAATTCTATCTTGTAAATGTTTTCAATGTAACATCATTACTGTAAGGTATACAGTACATTCCATGGAGTTACCTTTTTCAATGGGGTGATTGACTGATAACAAGTGTTAATATTTTGCACATCAAGTGTCAATTAGTGTAGCTATGGTCTAAGTTTATGAGGAAGCGTTATCCACTGTGAGAAGATTTTTTTTTGTTTTGTAGACATGAGTTACACAAAAGATTTTTGATCTTTGTGTAGAGAATTGTAACTTCAGTTAGAGAATTGTGTGATCTGTTTTGCAAAACACTGCTTAGCATCTGCATTTTGTGTGATATCAATGATAAATGGTATACTGTTGTAGAGAAATGGTTTTCTGTTTCGATGGCTGTGCTGTTGGTTTGATGAAAGGAATTTTGATTCTAAATAGTGGGTTTAGCGATTGAGAAAAACTGTAAGGCCCTGACACACCAAGCAGTCACCAGAGAACTCGCTGACGCCGACGCCGACTGTTGCGTCGCCGTGTTCATGCGTGAGTGGCAATAACTCTCCTTACCAGCAGGCGGCGGTAGTGTGTATTCGTAATTTACAGTTTTTCTCAATCGCTAAACCCACTATTTAGAATCAAAATTCCTTTCATCAAACCAACAGCACAGCCATCGAAACAGAAAACCATTTCTCTACAACAGTATACCATTTCTCATTGATATCACACAAAATGCAGATGCTAAGCAGTGTTTTGCAAAACAGATCACACAATTATCTAACTGAAGTTACAATTCTCTACACAAAGATCAAAAATCTGTTGTGTAACTCATGTCTACAAAACAACAAATAATCTTCTCACAGTGGATAACACTTCCTCATAAACTTAGACCATAGCTACACTAATTGACACTTGATGTGCAAAATATTAACACTTGTTATCAGTCAATCACCCCATTGAAAAAGGTAACTCCATGGAATGTACTGTATACCTTACAGTAATGATGTTACATTGAAAACATTTACATGATAGAATTTGCATGACTGTACTTAAAATATTTTTTTAAATGGTGCCGGTAAAGCTATAATAGTGTTGATATGACTTGCATAGGTCTTTGAGATGTTCATATGGGGAGGATTAGCTATAGCTGATACAACATTTTTACAGTCAGTAATTGTGGTCTTTTCCTTTTTGCACATTGAGAAATGTTTTTTTTTGTATTGGGGTGAATTGAGTACTTCACTTCCATGTAAATGAATTGCTCACAGCTGACATCAATGAATTTCCTATAGTAATTGTAATTAGTGAGAATCCTATAAAAGACCTCCCTCACTTCAGTAAGATGTTTGTGTAAACAAAATGGCTGATCGAGTAGGTAGAGGAGCTCTGAGAGGGAGAAGGAACCCTGTTGTTCAGCGAGGAAGAGGGAGGGCTGATGTTCAGAGAGGAAGAGGGAGAGCTGATGTTCAGAGAGGAAGAGGGAGAGCTGATGTTCAGAGAGGAAGAGGGAACCCTCATGTTCAGAGAGGAAGAGGGAGGGCTGTACGTATGCGTGGTGGAAGAGTTGAAAGGGGACCAATGCGAACAGTAGTTTCGGACAACACCCGTGCAACTATTGTGGACCACGTCATAAACCATGGCATGTCCCTCAGTGAGGCTGGCCAAAGGGTTCAGCCCAATATACCGAGATCAACAGTGGCATCCATTATTAGGATCTTCAGGCACGAAAATAGGTAAGCTACTGTAACCCTTTTTTACAGCACTTCATGCATTTCTATTTTGATGTAGGTTTCGATCACTGTTTTTATATTACAGTACATAACATTCTCAAATATTTATTGATAGAACTGAAAGAGCACCCCGCTCTGGTGGCAGACGAAAGGCCTTTACTCCAGAACAAGAGTCTGCCATTGTTGATATGGTTGTGGCCAACAATGAAATCCGCTTAAGGGAGATTCAGGCCAGAATAATTGCAGACCAGGATGTCTTCAGTAACATTCAGTCTATAAGTGTTGCAACCATTGACCGGGTGTTAAAGAGGCAACACCTCAGAATGAAACAGATCTATAAGGTTCCTTTTGAACGCAACTCTGACCGTGTGAAGGAGTTAAGGCACCGGTATGTACAGGTAAGGACCTCAATCACACTGATGGCTTGCCTATATTTTTAGTATGTCTGACTGCTTACAGTAATGTAAAACGGTCCTCTGTTTGTTTCATTTTCTTTAGCGAATGATGGAGCTGGAAGGCAATGCATTACCACATGTTTTTGTATATGTGGATGAAGCAGGCTTCAACCTCTCCAAAGTGAGGAGACGTGGGAGGAACCTTATTGGGCAAAGAGTGACAGTCTTTGTTCCAGGCCAAAGGGGAGGAAACATAACATTGTGTGCGGCTATCTCGACACAAGGCGTCCTTGCTCACATCCCTTTAATGGGAGCATATAACACGCAACGTGTCCTTGCCTTCCTGGATGTCCTGTATGACGGACTTGTGCCACCAGAAGAGAGGGATCAAGTGAGGTCGGTTCACGTGGTCATATGGGACAATGTGGCATTCCACCACTCTCGTGACGTGAGGGCATGGTTTGAGGCTCATCCACACATGGCCATGGAGTTCCTCCCTCCATACTCCCCATTTCTAAACCCCATTGAGGAGTTCTTCTCTGCCTGGAGATGGAAGGTTTATGACCATCATCCTCATGACAGAATGCCCCTTTTGGACGCAATGAATGCTGGCTGTCGGGACATCTCTGCGGAATCCTGTCAAGGGTGGTGTCGACACGCAAGGAGATATTTCCCACGCTACCTTGCAAGGGAAGACATACGCTGTGACGTAGATGAGGCTATGTGGCCAGACAGACGCCAAAGAGCAGATCAGTAAAGTTATATAGATCTCATTCTCTGCTTTACTGCTGATTTACATCATTTACCCATGTTATTTTTTTCCAGTGTATTGCTATTCGTCTTTTGTTTCTGTTACGGTGCTCTTCTGAAAATGAGACAATAAAAACAATGGCATAGTTACAGTAAGACTCTGTTTTTCCTATATGTAAGTTTGTTTCTCCCAACTTGTCAGTTTTCCGTTCAGTTTCCAATATCGATAGCTTGAGGTTTGTGTATTGATGATTGTAGTCAGTATTTAGTGTGCCACTTAGTAATGACTGTTCAAATAGTCTTCTCATGAGCTGACAAATGTTTGTTTTTGGAGAAGGTATCTGGTTTTGGAAGGGGTATTTTTAGTTTTGAGTGCCTTAGAGCACTTTGCAAGAAATGTATATTGTTATGGTAGAATGGGTTATTATGGTGACCGGAGTTTCAGTTATGAAAACACATTTGTCTCATTAGAGGACAATTTGTTCTGTTTCGATCGACTTATTCTTTTTTGTGACCAGTATTTTCAGTTTTGGTCATGTAAGTGCATTTTGCAAAAGATATTCAGAGTTATGGCAAGTGTGTTTCTGTTTAGATGGCTATGCTCTTGTTTTGAAGAAATGAATTTAGATTCTAAAAAGTGGGTTTAGCGATTGAGAAAAACTGTAAAAGAGGCAACAACCGGACGACAGAGAAGAAGAACTAAGACTACGTGATATAAACAAACAACAAATAGTGGCCGTTTCTCAATCTTGAGGAAACTGGCTTCCAAGCCAGTATTTCAAGGATGCTACGTCATCGAGTGCCGCCGAAGGACTGTTCCAATCTCCAGCATACTTGGAATTCCACGAGACCGCGTCCTTTGTTTGGGGGAAATTTCGAGGCTGCACATGGGCATACTTCGCATCCTTAAAATCCCCACAATGCTTTGCGCACGGACCAATTTCCACAAATCTGTGGCGAAAAATGTAAGGCTCTCATATGACGCACACCTGCACACTTGCTAGCCTGTTCCACTCTTCGTTTTCCGAATACCAGGAAGGATTCTTGCCTAGCTTCTGAAGGAAGTGACTCGGAAGACATGTGCTACCAAGCAAGCATACTCGCGATTGAGAAACGGCCTGTGTGTGCGTTCCATTTTCACTCTCGTCCATCGAAAACATGTTTCGTGCGGTACTGGAGCTATCAGCCATTGGAGTGTTGCTTGTGGAAGACATTCTCAAGCAACCGTTTCGCTTCTCATGCACTGATTCGCTAGCTGAACAGCCAATCAGAGTGATTTCTTTGTCCGACTGCCTGTGGCCGACGCAGGGCCGATTCAACATGTTGAACCGGCCGTGCGTCGTCGTCCGACTAACGAAAACGGCCGATTTCGGCCTGGTGTGTCAGGGCCTTTAGCCTATCATGCACAAAAGCTCATTTAAAAGTCTCCGGAGTCCATCTTTACACTTAACAGACAGGCATGAGAGTGGTGTTAAGCCAGTGGCGAACTGTGTCTATCACAACTGGACCTTCTGTAGACACACACACCCTCCGCCACCACCGCGCGCAAATCAATATATGATTGGTTGATCAAACTGTCAATCCAAAGATACGCTCTCATTCAGTGTGAGGGCCAGGGCATTCTATCAAGGATGTAGAATACCTTGGTTGAAGGATATTCTACCCAGAGACCCAGAACAAGATCTGATCGGTTGCTTTCTTTTCTAACACAAAACCACTGAAATGCGTAGTGCATGGAACGAGAAGGACAAACAAATCAACGTAACACTGTAATATTACAGATCAACAACACAGATACCATTCTCATTTATTCATATTACATCGATTTTGTGTTTGTTTTATCTGAGTGTTCCAGGGTATTCTCTGAATACCTTGAAGGCCCTGACGGTTCGCCACTGTGTTAAGCCTTCTAATATCTCAGATGTATATTGTAAAATATGTTTCTCTTCTTAGCGTTGGGATCTTGCTGTTTGTTCTCACATGGATCTTAGAGAGAAAGTGAAGATGACCCTTCTGCCTCCCCCAAGTTAGGTGTTTTAGATGAACACATTTTCAGAGAGACACGTAGAGTTCTCATGTCATGATGAGATCTGTTTTTCCGCTTCCTCCGGTGCAAACCTCAGAGGAGATATTGTTCCCTTCACTGAGATGTATTTTTCCAGCTCCAGCCTGCCTGTGTACATGGAGTGTAACTCAGGGCTCAGTTACTCACCAAAAACCCTGAATCAGCTGAATCACCGCGCTGTTGGACTCTCTCTCACATTCCTCCTGTCTGACTCACAATAGAAAGGGGCCGACCGGCTTCCCTCATGATAAATACTGAATCACATTTCATCACTGCTCATTAAACCTGATACTTTGCAGCAAGCATCGATACATAAATGATTGGTCAGTGTTCTACATAATGTTGTCTCTAACACAAAGGTCGTTATAATTTGTGCGGTCTGGATTCTAGTTATTTACTGTTATAGAATCCATTTGGCAGCCATGTTGAAGTTTCCTTCACTAATCTTTTGTCTTCTTTGAAATTGTGTATACCTCGCAGAGAAGGGTTCATTGGAAGGAGAGGTAGATCATTTTGTGAATATCATACGAGCTTCTGCTAAGGGGAGACATGTTGTGTCATGTGAATTGATGCAGTCATCAAGGAATATGTGTTTTTGTGCCAAATGAAATATATCATTAACTTTGGCATGCATTATTGTCTTGACACATTCTCATTGTCCTCAGATGATAAGTAATTGGGACCACTGGATTGGCATGACCATGAGGTTGACATTTTTTGGTGAACAGGTCTTTACAACTACTAGATGGATGGCCCTGAAATATATTAAGATATGCTTACTTACTTCCTGATCCCTTTTTTTCCCTGGTAGATTTTGCATTGGGTGTTTTTATGATTTACCGTTTAGCTATTGCATGTGCATGTGGGGGCCGACGTGTGGTCTGTGTGTGTGTGTCTGTTTATGTCTGTGTGTGTGTCTGTTTATGTGTGTGTGTGTGTGTGTGTGTGTGTGTGTGTGTGTGTGTTTGTGTGTGTGTGTGTGTGTGTGTGTGTGTGTGTGTGTGTGTGTGTGTGTGTGTGTGTGTGTGTGTGTGTGTGTGTGTGTGTGTTTATGTGTCTGTGTGTTTATGTGTCTGTGTGTGTGTTTATGTGTCTGTGTGTGTGTGTTTATGTGTGTGTGTGTGTGTGTGTGTGTGTGTGTGTGTGTGTGTGTGTGTGTGTGTGTGTGTGTGTGTGTGTGTGTGTGTGTGTCTGTTTATGCGTGTGTGTCTGTTTATGTTTGTGTGTGTGTCTGTTTATGTGTGTGTGTGTCTCTGTGTGTGTGTGTGCGTGTGTGTGTGTGTGTGTGTGTGTGTGTGTGTGTGTGTGTGTGTGTGTGTGTGTGTGTGTGTGTGTGTGTGTTTCTTTTGTGAAAGAGGGAACAACTAAATGAGACAGAGAGGCAAAAAAGGGGGCTGATCGCTTAGGAGGAAAAACTTGAAAATGGAGGGAGAACGAAATGAATACAACATGCAGGGAAAGAAAGAAGTAGCTTTATTTACTAACATCAAAAGCATTAGTTTAAAGGTGGGATAGGTAATTTTGGAGAAACCAGCTCGAGTGCGCTCGAATTTGAAAATACACAGCCGGAAGAAATCTGCTACTTCCTTATAGAGCCCCTCCTCCAACACACACGAACGCGTACATGACCAATGAGGGCACGAGATAAGTTTGTGCACAGATGGAAGGCTGACAGGCAGGTAGGCCATCCAGTTACTTTAGCCGGGCCGGCTCAGATGATTGGTTGTGCTTTTTACAGCGCTACGGCTTCCACAGATGAATTTTTTTTGTCAAAGCACTTCAGATATTCATTGCTATCGGGATGTTAAGAGCATTCCATGGAATATAACAAAAAGTGTATCTCGAGCCGGTTTCTCAAACTTACCTACCCCACCTTTAATACAGGGGTGAATTTAAATGACTTTTAAAAAAGCTGTAGAAACCCCTGAACAAAGTTGTGCCCTGTCTCTTTAAACTCAGCACCCAGTGGTGGTCCTCAGTATGAAAGAGAGTCAAGTTTACAACCATACAACCAATTATTTCCTGCTCTTCTTTACAATATCAACATGTCAAATGAGAATGTAATTTTTTATTTACATCTGTCATCTTTCAAAAAAGACTGTTGGCTTAACTTTGTAATGCATTATCAAACAGGGCTTAATACACTGGAATCACATTCATGAGGGGAATTCTACCTGGCAAGCTTCTCTATTTCATCAACACTGTAACAACCATAGGCTTTAACTTATGTACAAAGCCTTGTTTATGTTAGAACCACTTCACTCGTCACCGACTTGGTCTTCAATATCAGGATACATGTATTTATTATCCTTGCTACAATGGAAGTAGTCATCACATCACTGCGTGGGACGAATAGTTCCCAGAGTAGAGTCCTTGATATGCTTATATACAAGAGAGGGTGTTACAGTCAACAAGATGGAGGAATGATGGTTCAAAGCAGTATTTTGACTGGTTTTTAGTTAAGATTAGCTAAGGCCTGCGTAAGCAATAAACATGACAGTCATATGCGTATCTCTCTAGGGGCTGTGTCATCATGCCAATCTTAGGAACATAGCAATCATAGCTTCAACACAGTGTCTCATGAGCGTCATTCATGTAGTCATACATCCGGCTAGGTACACAGCTACGTAGGGCCTCTGTTATCATGTACTACTCTGATACAGAAGGAAAATTCAGTATTTTCCCAACTTAAGGGTTAGGGTTAGGGTTGCTGTTGTTACAATCTAATTCCCCAACGAACTAGGCAATTCAAAGTACACAAACGTTGGAAATATACTAATTGCATAATAAACACATTACAGAATGACATTTATATACATTATATTTACAAATGCATACAACTGTCATTAAAAAGCTCAGACAATAACAATAAAATAAAAGGAAAGGACTGTATTAGGACTTATTTAACCCTCCTATTGTATTTGTTTCCCCCTCCTTACTTTGGTGTTCACGGTCAAATTTGACTGGTCCTGTTTTAACTGCTATTACATCAACACAAAAACCATTAATCATCACGTGATCACGAGTATGAGTGTGTGTGTGTGTGTGTGTGTGTGTGTGTGTGTGTGTGTGTGTGTGTGTGTGTGTGTGTGTGTGTGTGTGTGTGTGTGTTTTATCTGATCCGGATGGTTACTAATTCCTTTTATTTATGGCGGTAATTTTTGACCGGGAATACCATGGTTGTTTCAAAGTTGACTAAATCATCCAAAATTCAATGAAAGTGGTGATCAGCAATTGCATATGTTCAAATGTCTACTGTGAAGGATATCATAAAGCCTTAATGCAATCGAATGTAAAACAAAAAAGTTAAGATTGATGAAAGTATTAAATTGGTCAGATTTGACCCGAAGACGCCAGGAGGGTTAACACATTTGAAACCTTTCTTTATCTTATTGTTCGCACCAAGTTCTTAAATGGGTTGGCTTTTAATTATGTTGTCTTCTGGGTTCTCCAGAAACCTGCATGCATATAAACAATATACACATGTTGTTTTAGTTACGTACAACTTTCTTCCATTGATGTGCAAAAACATGCTTTTATTTTGAAAACAACGTCCAACTTCCGGTGTTTTAATGGATAACTGTTGCGCTTGACTCACGTCAGAGAAAGCTACTCTGAAGCGAATACACAAAGGGAGAGAAAGGACCTGCAGCGATGGGAATCAAACTGTACTACACCACTGTTACTGCCTCACGGACGGTGAGTGTTGTGGCCTTTATTCACCGGATTTACCGACATATCGGTGTTTTATATCTCCGGTTGCAGCAGTTAAACGGAGCTCAGTCCGACAGACACACCCAGCACCCTATCAGCTTCCTCATGACACACACAGAGGGCCTCTGCTGCTCTGCGCACATTTACACCTTTATTCTAACGTGAGCTATAACAGGTTGCAAGCTCAATGAAGATTAAAGTCATCATTCGTAAAAGTAATGAAAGAAAATATGAATGACTTGGACCCGGATGCATGATTCCACCTCCTTTATGCTGGTTATATTGGCGTTTAACCATTTGGCTTGTTTTTGCAGAAGTGTGTACTGAAAATATATTGTCAATATGACTTAATTTAAACATTTAAAAATAACAGTGTCATTTTGGCACATCAGGTTTATCACATCGACCATATGCATCCGTTTCCTGTGTTGAGGACTCTACGCCAAACTTAATGCAAAAAACGGTCACTTTAAGATTACACTGGTTATAGAACATATACATTGTAATGATAAGGCTTTTGCAAATAATATGCATGTATTGTTAAGCAATACAGTTAATGCATTAAACTGAATTTGATTTAAATTAATGTTATATTTTTTAAGTGACACAACTGCCACTCAATCTTCTGTTGCAGTTACTAAGCAAGCATGAGGAAAGAGTTTTCTAAAGTTTTTTATGTAAGCCGAATTAACAAGTAGACTCTTTAATCCAGGGAAATTCAGATGTTTCTATTCTCTGTTGTATATGTTAGTTAATAAGCAGGATACTCTTAAATATATCAACTTGGCAATGAAGTGTTGAAGGATGTTTCGCAAGACATCAGGAAAGCTCGATTGAAACAGGTTGACATCCGGACTGTCTGCAGACATTTCAAACTAGCCTTGTAAAACACAAATCCCTTTTTAAGAATTATGTTTGTAGCGCTTGGAAAACACTGTATATTAACACACCAATGGGATTAACATCTGGTTCCCATTAGATGTGAGGAATTCAAGTAGTGAAATAGTTTTGTGACATGCACTTCTTTTATTTAGTGATGGTTACTATACCACATTGAATAACTTCAGACGTACTTTATTACAAGTTATATTTCAAATGTAATTCCTCTTTTTGACGTTCAGTTTTGGTTCTTCACAGAATCCAGAGAAGCTTTAATGCTGAATCTGTAAAACCAATTCCTCTTTTTCAACTCAAGGAAATGACATTACACAAACTGTGTGTGGCTAGCTAAATGCCAGCTGGTTTATGTTTCCCGTTAATGTTGTGGTAAGGTGTGGTCACTTTTTACGAAACCCCCTCCCAACTTCCTCTGTCGCCCTCAAAGACAGCAGCCGAGCGTTCACATGTTCTATTAATCATCAACAGGGAGCCAGATAAAGCCTCTGCTGTTCACGGGACGGTTACAGAAAAAATAATAGTCACAGCACTCTGCCTTGAATGAAAATTAAATGAAATGACTCTGCCCTTGACGAATAATCATTTCATTAGGTTTATTAAATCAGCTCTCTGATAGCCATTAGTGTTTGACTCAATTTATAGAGGTTATCTCAATAAAAGCATGATTTGATTTGTGATTGCAAATATTGCAATATTGTTGCGTAATTTGCTTGTTAAAAATGTAATAACTAATACGGGGGGGAAAAAGATGTATCATGAATGCATCAATGGTGGTAAAGGTGACGGTGTGATGGGATGCAACTTCAATTATCAGATACTATATTGAGTAACATCATTTAATACTTAAGTCAAAGTCAACTTTATTGTCAATCTTTCAGTTTGACTGAGATCGAAATACCGTTTCCGACAATCCCGAATACAAAAACACATATATATAAAAATATGTATACAATATACCTATATATATATACACACAATCAAAAGACACATTTATACAGATGCACACATTAAGACCTAAATAAAAGCACAACAATCAATATATACAAAATAACAGTCACTATCTTTGAGAATGTAATTAACAACCATGAATAGAAAGAAATGATAGCCATAATGAATGTTGTCTCATAATTGGATGATCTGATTTTACAGAGTTTAAGAAGCACTACAATATACAGATAACAGCCTCAGGATTTTCATCTTTGGACTCCTTCCTGGTACCGAGTACATTTCTGAAGAGTGTTGTTGTGGTGCAGGTGAAGTCTCAGCAGGCAGAGGTGATGCGGATCCTGGAGAGTAAAAGCATTCTGTACGAGCTCATCGACATCTCTGTGGGGGGGGAGCTCCGCGACGAGATGAGAAGCAAATCAGGAAACCCCTCCGCCGTCCCCCCCCAGCTCTTCAACGAAGACCAGTACTGTGGGGTGAGGACGGCACACACACCTGCCTGGTTGTGCAAAATCCACTTTGTCATGTCTCTTCTACATCAACATGTGTCCCCTCTTCTCCATGTCTCTTCTACATCAACATGTGTCCCCTCTTCTCCATGTCTCTTCTACATCAACATGTGTCCCCTCTTCTTCATGTCTCTTCTACATCAACATGTGTCCCCTCTTCTTCATGTCTCTTCTACATCAACATGTGTCCCCTCTTCTTCATGTCTCTTCTACATCAACATGTGTCCCCTCTTCTTCATGTCTCTTCTTCATCAACATGTGTCCCCTCTGTGTAAAGAGATTCTGAAAGTTTCAGGAACAAAGATTCTCTCTCTTTTTGATCCATTTCTATAAAAACCTGTCTGAAAATGAGCTGATCAGATTTTGGCCACTTTATGATGTCATAACGATGTGTTGTCTTGTGTAACCATTAGCCAATCAGCAACCAAGGTAACCCCCCCCCCCCCCCCCCCCCCCTTATCACCTGAATCTCCTCCTAGAGCACCATTGTGTACTTTTTAACCAAATCTCTCTCAGAGGGGCGTGGGGAGGGGCTCTTTATTTTTATCTAAAGTAACAGACAGAGAATCAGCACTTTGGAAACAGGGCTGAAACAGAGGGGATTATGGGTAATGCTGCCATGATCTGTTTGGTGTTTCAGCCAATCAGAGACAGGCTCTGTATATATCTGAGACCTGTAATATATTGATGAAAAACAGTATGATAGGGGACCTTTAAACACTCCATCAGCGTAGTCATAAAATACTTTAAAATGTTGCTGTGGAGTCTAATTTGCTGAAATGATAACTAACAACAAATAAGTTATAGAAAAAGCAAAGTATGTTTATGGTAGAACAGACACTGGGCCGCTGTTACCCATGGGGATCCTCAAATGTACCCATGACACACAAAACTCTGACTTTATTATGAAAAAATATGCAAAAAAGACTCAAATTCAATAAAAAGAGGTGCGTGTTACTCGTTCATCGTCATTATAAAATGCTGCATTGATTATGAGCCAATGAGACACATGATTGAGTATCTGTTAAAAACACAGCAGAATCTTCATAATATGAAATAGAAAGAGCAATTTGTATTTTTGCCTAGTGTAGTTATGATATCTAGTTTGGATTGGAATCACTAGCAGAAGGGCTAAAACTAGCAAAAAAGTTAACAAGTAATGTTAAATGATGCCCTTAGCTTTAGGCTATTATCTGTAGGTTTAATGAAAATAGCCTAAAAATAATGACCTTATAAGAGGTTTAATTCCCATGGAATAATCCCAGATTCCTGAGTTGATTTCCCTTTTTGAAAATGTACATCCATTTAACAACGCTTTGTGGTTTGTTTGCTGACGGAGCCTCTTCCTCTCCACAGGACTATGAGATGTTTTCGGACGCGGTGGAAGACGATACAATGGACCAGTTTCTGAAGATGGCGTGAGGAAGGCGACATTTCATTCTCCATCTTAACCCCCTCTCCCCAAACACCCTTTATCCAGTCTCTCTCTCTCTCTCTGTCTCTCTGCACCACTGGCAGTATCCTCTCACTATCAATGCCATAAAGAAGAATGCCAAATATCCTAACCAATCAGAAGACACACATTCCCCGTGCTGCACCATTAGACTCAGTCTTAATCTGCTCCTTTTCTCGTGATTTATTTCAGATATCTTCCCTGTCTGACAGACTATAGTGTTCGAATCAATGGGGTGTGTAAACATGCGGTAATTAAGGCGACTAATCTCGGCCGCAGCCGATCGCTGGAGATTAGAGTAATCCGCAGGATGACAACGTTCAACCCAGAATCTTCCTGAATCCTCCGCAGAACAAACTCACTTTCAGTCTTAACTACTTTGTCTTCTTTTTTCCGTAGCCTTCACGTTCCCATGTCTGTACGCTATTTGTACTTCGCATGGTTGCAAAAAACACACACAGAAGTAGCAAGGACCGTGATGTCCTCAAATCTGAGTAATGATGAGGGTGATAGCGGCTAAAAAAAGGCCCGTTAGGCTCTGAAGCTTTTTGTAATTCTGGTCCGTTGCTCACCTTATGTCATATATAACAACACGTCTGTTCAGTAGCGGGCGTCTGGCTTCAGTTGGACACAAATATTAAAAATACTTATTACAAGTTTAATGACACTCCCAACAAGCACTTATCTCACACACATTAATGGTATCCTGTTAATTTGTGATACAAGTTACATTCAGATGCATGTTTCCTTAATGTTTAGAAAAAAAAGACACAATAACATGTGACACTTACACATGGTGGGAGTTTAAAAAGCTGATTTCAAGTTGTGTATGTATTTACATTGCACTACATAGACAAATTAGGTATTCCACCTGAGGTGATATAGTCAGATTTACAGGAAGCGTAATTGAACTGGAAAAATTATAGCTGGATTAAAAAAGTCAAATCTGTTTTCGTGGATACAAAATAACCAACTTTCATCAAATCGGACCTAAGGTTTTAACATAATCCAGCTGAAAAAACAAATACATAAGTACCTTGCTAGTGGTTATACATAAAATATGAAAAATCCAAATAATAACAGTTGTACTTCCCACCTTTTGGTTTTCAAATCAGATCTGGAAACCAAACACTCTTTAGACATATCAGAATTGACACCGATGGGCCAAAGTTATTAAAAACGTTAGTAATTTTTAAGTAAAAGGTCCTAGGTACAGCATTTCAGTATTTAGCTTGCTTTGTTTAAATAAGGCAGATGGAAGCGTCATAATTTCACATTTGGTGCCAATACATATCTGTAATGCGCTTTGAAGGTGGATTTCCTCTGTAGTATTAGCACTTACCTGGCATTTCCCTCTTTTCCATGATCTGTGTAACATGGAAGCTTTGCTACCGGCTCCGTATCGCTGACTGAAAAACCACAAGATTTTGACTGAAAAGAAAGCTTTGAAACACGTAGCTTTACATTCCTGTGTTTATTTTTACGTTACAGTTTGGATGAGGCGTGAAGATGCAGAAATGTGACTATGCACCAAAACCTGCCTCACTCTGAACACATACAGGTCAAAGTGTTTAAATAAAGTCTTACTAACTTTTGGGAACAATTACCACATGGGAAAAATGAAGGCTTCTCGTGTTTGCTCTGTGCATTCACTCAGTAATGTGTTACTTTTCATGTTTTGGGTTGCTTGTGTTTTACAAAAATTGAAAACAAGATGGGTTTCCCTCTCTTTCGCTTCTTATCTGTCAACCCCCGCGTCACATGCTTTCAGAATTGTGTTTCTACAGTTTGGGATCCCTTGTAACGACGGCCTTCACACACACTGTTTGTGCACTGTTTTGTAAGTCGGTGGTTGTGGACGTTTGCCTGTTATTGATGCTTATTCACTATGAATCATGTTTAAGACGTTCCATGTGTCTCTCTCTGAGCTCCTGCTTTTTGCTTTTTGGACCAACTCCCCTTGGCCAAAAGAAAATCGGGAATACAAATGTTGTTGTCTTCCGAGAAGATTGTGAAAGTGATTTATGGGTGGAAAAAATTAATAAAAAGGACTTGAATCTACCTGTCTGGATTTATTTGAGTTGCTCCCGATGGCCCTGTGTGTGTGTGAGTATGAATGAATGTTAGCTTCCCTAGAGCAATAGCACTGCTCTGCATGAATGAGGTGTGAATGGGTGAAGCACTGTATATTAAAGTACATCCCATTTACCATTTATACCTGAAGAGTTGAAGCCATAATCCGCTCTGGCATCTCGGAACTCTGATCCAATGATACTTAATTATAACGTGTCATTACCTATTCATAGTGTTCCCATTAATAGGGAATTTTACAGTATCGTGCGGGGACATTCGCTGACTCACCAGAGGGTCATTTTTAATTTGCAAGGTAGTGGAATATTACGATAGTGCCTATAAATATTTCATAATCTGAAGTGTCCGTACATTCATAGCAATGTTGGGTGTAAGCCACATAATGACTATAGGCCTACAGACATTATCATTAATCTGTTCTCTATAGTGATAAAGTGTGACATTAAGTACATACAGATCTAGTTTGCTGTGTTTGTGAACAACATATTTTAAGTTGAATTATTTTGAGTCTCCTCAATGAAAAAACAATTAAGAAAGCACACATTTAACAATGTTTGAATGATAATAAAAGAGTTTTCTTGTTTTTTAAGTTGTTATTATTATAAACGTTTTTCTTCACCTTTTGATATATTTGTTTCCATATGTTTCTCTAAAATGATTATGTAATATGAGATAAGTCAAGTAATACATTTATTAAAGTCGCATAACAATTATCAGTAATTAGGAAACCATAGCAAATGGCCTTACAGTACATGAAAAACCCTATGCTCTTGCTCAGATGCAGTACCTCATGTGTTCGTTAGGTGGAGATAGGTGGATTAGTCTTCTACCTTTGCAGATGAAGAAGAAGAAGAAGAAATTAGTCATGCTAAAGAGATTCAGCAGGAAATGTGGATCCGACTTCAAAACAAAAACAGACATTATGGCACATCAGACACAAAGCTGCATATTATTCCCTTTTGCTTAGAATATGATTCACAAATATAACTCCGCTTAAACAAACAGGTACATAGTAATGGACAAAGGAAAGCCTATAGGCCCAGGCCCACATGAGCAGTTGGTCCTATCAAACGAGATCAGAATAAACGCTGTGGATATAATTATTTCCCCAAAATCTGTTGATGAAGAAGTCACTGGGAAATATGTATTATTTGAACAAAGTTGTGAATCAGATATAACTATTAATTGTTTACTTATCCTAAGTTGAAAAAACAGAAAAAGACTCACAACTCCGAATAAGCCTCGCCGTGGTTGTTTTATTGTGAAATTCTCTACCGGATGTTGCGTTGTTGAAGAGCTTTGAAAAGGGCAAAAACATTTGTCCAAAGAAGGAAGCTGTACAAAATTGACAGGTTCTGCTGAGGTAAGGTACATTAACGTTTTATATGAGAGGCATTGGTGTTACAATTAAAGGATAAAATCTCTACGCTGGTGTTTGCAAAATGTACGTTGTTATTTCTGTCATTGTCGTTACTGTGCGACTATCATGAGCAGCTAATTCATAGGTTAGCTAGCTAAGCTAAGCTATCTGACACAATGTTTTGAAGCGATATTAAAGCTTAATTGAAGCCCTTTCTCTTGATATTCATTAACGGAATACAAGCAAAAGACATGGTTTGCTAATTTTATATTGTTTGTCCCATTTGAACACTTTAATAATGTTGTCAGCTGTCATATTTAGCTGCCTTTGTTTGGTGTTTATGTTAGCAAAGGTAGCAGCAGCAGGTGTTGTTTGGCTTTTCGGCTAAGGAAACGCTGCATTAAGTTGAACAGATTCACTTTTTTGACAATTTTTTAGTTGCTTTGGTCAAGTTTCCTCTCATTTCGTGCATCAGGTACTCCAAGAAGCACCTTTTCATTCAAACGTGAGAGGATGATTTGAAGTATACGTCACACTGGATACAAACACAGCTAATGTTTAGCTAATTAACATTACATTTCTTTTTACATTACATGTCAATTGCTTTTCTTTTTCTCCCCCTTGTAGCCACATGTAAAGATGAGCGTCCCAGACTACATGCAGTGTGCCGAGGACCACCAGACGGTTCTAGTAGTCGTCCAGCCGGTGGGCATCGTCCCCGAGGACCAGTTCTTCAAGATCTACAAACGCATCTCCAGCGTGAGCCAGGTGAACATCAGGGACTCTCAGCGGCTCCTCTACATCCGCTACCGCCACCACTACCTGCCCGAAAACAACGAGTGGGGGGACTTCCAGACGCATCGTAAAGTAGTGGGTCTCATCTCCATCACCACCTGCGGTTCTAACAAAGAATGGGCCCAAACTGCGGAGCGTTTCCACGGGCAGAAGGAGGTGTATAGCTCCACACTCTACGACTCGCGGCTGCTGGTGTTCGGGCTGCAGGGAGACATCGCAGAGCAGCAGAGGACAGACGTGGCCTTCTACCCCAGCTTTGAAGACTGCCCTGACGTGGAGAAGAGGGTGGATGACTTTGTGGAGTCCATCTTTATTGTGTTGGAGTCCAAGAGGCTCGACCGGGCCACAGATAAGTCCGGTGACAAGACCCCTCTGCTCTGTGTGCCCTTTGAGAAGAAGGACTTTGTGGGTTTGGACACGGATAGCAGGTGAGTTGTTATGTTTGCTTCAACGCCTTATACTTTACTAAAGTGCCATAGCATTTTAAAGGCTAGATAAATAATTTCTTACCCCCGTGTTACCTTGAACTGTTGAAGAGAATTGTTTTTATTTTTCGTTCTTGCTTGTTTTCAAAGTTAAAGGTAGGGTAGGTAAGAATGGAGAAACCAGCTCGAGTGCGCTAGAATTTGAAAGTACGCAGCCGAAAAAAATCTGCCCCTTCCTTCAGACTTCCTCACAGAGCCCCTCCTCCAACACACACGAACGCGCACATGACCAATAGAGTGGCAAAGTCCCTCTCTTTCCGGGGGACCTCCATGGGGACCTTATTTCGGAAAAAGTATGTATTGAAGTCAATGGAGAGAGAAAGATTATCTTTCGATCCCGTTTGAATTGTGCCACGAATTACACATATGATGTTTGTCAATTTAAAAGATAATTTTGAAAGTCAAAAAAATAAAAATGTGAAGTAACACTTTTTTTGTGTGAAACTGCTCAATGAACTACATCTACGGTCTCGCACCACACACCAAGACGGCTGTCACGTTGGCACATTTCACTTCTTTCTTTCAGAACGAGGCGAAAAGTATTAAAAGAGGTGAAAATCACTCCAAGTCTGGGCATGTTGAGAGCTGTGCATACACACAAGGGGAGTTAGTCGGTTCCGTAAGAGCCAGCATGCGGGACCGGGATTCTGGGATTTGTAGTCTTTCTAGTTGCGTATAATTCAGTCTTATATTTAAACAGTTTTAAGACAAACTGTGACTTTTTTGACATGGAAATTATTTTTTAAGATTGACAAACATCATATGTGTAATTTGTGGCACAATTCAAACGGGATCGAAAGATAATCTTTCTCTCCCCATTGACTTCAATACATACTTTTTCCGAAATAAGGTCCCATGGGGCGGAAGTAGATGGGCGGGACTTCGCCTCTCTATGAGGGCACGAGATAAGTTTGTGCACAGATGGAAGGCTGACAGGCAGGTAGGCCATCCAGTTATTTTAGCCGGGCCGGCTCAGATGATTGGTCGTGCTTTTTACAGTACCACGGCTTCCACAGATAACATATTGTTATGTATTTATTGTCAAAGCATTTAATATATTCATTGCTATCGGGATGTTAAGAGCATTCCATGGAATATAACAAGTGTTTCTGAAGTGAATTACCTACCCCACCTTTAACTAATGGAACTTGGACTAAAGTGTTGCTTAAAGGTGGGGTAGGTAATTTTGTAGAAACCAGCTCGAATAAAGATTTTTCTTCAAGAAATCAAGTTAATAGGAAGGATAAGATTATTAAATGTATAATCTTGTGGATGAAATATTCCTTCAGACGTGGTAGATTGTTGATATTCTAAATGATGTGCAAGTTGTTACTACATTTGTTTCTGTGTCAACTTGCTTTAACATCAGTCTTGCTCAAAAACTCTCCTCTCTAAAATCTGTCTTCTGATTTTTGCTGTTCATTTATCGTTTGTTCACCTTGGTTTATTTGTCTTTCTTCTTTTTTTTTTTTCTCTCATACTGTCCTGTGAGTTTATTGTTGGGTGTGAAAAGGTGAGACGTTAGACTCGTACGTTTAGTTTCCCCGATCCCCTCAGCTTCAGCTCTGAAAGGAAACACCACCTCTGTGCTGTTGTGTGTTTTACTCATGACTCCAAGCCAAACTCATCGCTCCTCCGCACGTTTCTATCGATACACATCTGAAAAAAAGCCCCATAGCTCAAAAAGAACGATGGTATTCGTAAACACTGTTAGCAAAAATAGTTCAGCTCTAACAGTAGCTCCTAAAATAAAAAAATGAATGACATCCCACTATGTTAAAGGTGATCGCTGATTTGCCGTACTACATTACGCTTTAGTGCACTTGTTGTACTTAATGTTATATCTGCATTCTTTAGTTTCTTATTTGAAGAAAAGCTCACATTTCTTTATTTTCTAAATAGTATTTTTCCTAATAATTCAAAAGGGTAAACTGAATTATTAGGAATACATATGTTGAATTGTTTAGACAATTTAGCATTGTCCATATTCTGCTAACTAAAATACTATGTTACTTTAGCAGTTAACTGGAAGTGCATGAATTAAATGGCATCTGTACTTTTCTTACAATATGTTACAAAATGCCAGTTATTTACAGATAATGTTTTGGTTAGGGATGCTCCGATCGCCGATTTTGGGGCCGATCGCCGGAATCGGTATCGCTTCTCTCTCTCTGTCTCTCGACAGCCTGTCAGTATCTCATGCAGCTCACTGATCCAGTACTGAGTGACCCGACAGCGAAGAATAAATATATGTATAACTAGTTTAGCTTGTTCCAGAGGTAGATCAAATAACTAAGTGTGTCTAGGGTTGCAAAGGGGCGGAAAGTTTCCATGGGAAGTTAAGCTGGGTAATTTTGGAAATATTCGATGCAAAATTAAACACAAAACATGACATTTCAACAATTTCTTTTAATTTTTTTAAAAAGTTGAACAGAACAAGTTTTAATTATTTTATCGAGCAATTATTTGTTTCATTTGTAACGACGGTTACGACCCGTCCCCCTACCAAGCGGTAGTGGCTTGTGGGAAGACCCGTAACATAAAACAAACCACGCCAAACACAGAATATCGTTAACGACGGGCATTTATTGTCAGCACAGCCGTAACTTACACGCCTACCGGCAAAAGGGAACCAAGTCTGGAGGACGGCAAAAAACAAACAAGAAGAGGGCCTGGGCCAGCCACACCATGGGCCGTAGGACCTAGACTTCCCTCCTCTACCCAGAGATCTAACACAACCTACTGGGGAAAAAAACAAAGCCGCGAAAAATCCTAAACTAACATCCTCCAGAGTTCACACAATATAAGACAGCAAAAGAATAATGGATCCACACGTGGGGGTGAGAGGAAATCCACGGATATAATCCCTCGGCATCAGGACAGGAAAAGAGGCCCTCTTCTCATCCAGCTTCTCCTTTTAAAGTCCCCAGCTGAATGTCATTAGGGCACCTGGGGGAGGCGGAGCCAGGGGTGGACCAGGTGTACCTGCGCAGCAGAGAGACAGAGAAAAGCAACACAAGCACGTAACACATTGAAGAACGAAAACAGGAATGTTGAGTTAAATATTACTCATCTGTGCATGTGATGGAGGAATGCGCAGTGCCTGTAGGGGTGTGGTCTCAATAGCCACACCCCCGTAAGCAGTGTGCTATGGCATGGGTATTCAAGTGTACTTGAATGGCATCTGTTTGTTTTAGTCAAGATTATGCTAAAATATTCTTTCCCCAACTATATTTAAGTTCCCTATGAAGAGCCAACCTTCAATTTAGAAAATTCCCAGTTTATTCCCGTAAATTCCTGTTAAAGTTTCCATCTTTGAAAATTCCCGGGATTTTGCAACCCTAGCTAGATCTAACTCTTTTGTGTGTCGCTCCGCTCACCGGTCTGTCACAGCGGGTGGAGCTCCAGGATTTCTGCTTCACACACGTTGTATACCGCATTTTACTGTCTTTTTCGGATACCTTAAAATACTGCCAGACCGGTGAAGCCATTTTGAAAAGGTTCATGTATTTTACCTCATGTGATCGGCTCTCCCGATCGGCCTTTATAGAGAGCAACGATCGATCGGCAGAGAGTGAATATCGGCGGCCGATCAATCGGAGCATCCCTAGTTTTGGAAATGATTAGGGCATTGTTGTTAAATAAAGTGTTACCTGAAGCTCTAAATTGAATATGCATTTTAGGTTAAGTTATTATTTTGTGCAGTTTCTTTCCGGTAAAGACGTCACTTTTAGTTAAATGTTCCAAGTCTCTGCATTAGGAAATGAACATAAATAAATAACTTTAAAAAAAACTGGCCAGATTTGCCATTTAAAAAAAATGAGTAAAAGGAAAAAAACAAAATCTTCAACACTGTATTTTGAAATGAAGCAATATTTCCTTTTAATATTTATTTGCACAAACATAGAATAAATGCTGGTAAAGTGTTTTGAAAGAATGGGCTGATAGTTTGGAGCCTCAGTTTGGCTGCTGGAGAACATTTGGATAAAAAAAATACGAGTTTGATAATGGCATCTGTGTCTAAAGATCCACTTTAAAGTTCTGCTTTTTTCCCCTAACTACTCGGAACAACGTCTTTGCCGTTCTGAAGCTCCCTCCCGAGCATTAGGGTTCATTTTGAATGTACCAGCTGTATTTCTTTTGATATAGATGAGAACATTGTGTCCATTGCTTCCTTTCCCCCCCGAGTCCTGCTGATTGTCTTCACATGACCTACCCAGTTTTTCAGAATATCTCAAATATCCTGCACAAAGGAGCCAGTATTTCCCCTGGTTTCATTTCCCCTTTATCCATGTGAAGCGGTCCCTCCTGACTCCCCGTGTTATCGTGCAGAACTAGAGAGTCGCTCGGCTCGTCCTCACACCTTGTTTTGTTGCCCCTTTGCTTTTGCTCTCCCACCCTTATAGCTGTCTGTAGCCGACTGATAAGATTCACTAAAACCTCCTCTCCTGGGGACCTGTTGAATGGCAATACAAGTGAAAAGCCAATAACCTATATATATATATTTTGAGCTACACCAGGGGGTGTCCAAACTCTTTTCACCGAGGGCCACATACAGAAAAATATACGAAGGGCTGGGCCGCTCACTAGAGGTATACTTCCTCATAAGTTCAGTTATAAGTGAACAAATGAGTCAAATGTAGGTCAATTACACTTAATACTTGAATATGCTTTAAGAAAAAAAACACAGCTCTCCATAGGGCTTCATTTCTTGTGTTGGCAGCTCATTCCTTAAAACAGAAGCTTCAGATTGATTATAATAAGAGGAAATATGAAAGGTATATTTCAAGGTTGTTATGTGCATTTGTTATTGGGCTTTTTATTTATTAGAACATTAGGCTTATTAACACATGAATACTGTGTAATATATATTTGAATATGTACAATGTAAGACAAGCAGAAGTGTATTATACTTAACTCATTATACTTTTTTAATTGGCTGAGTGAGGGCCGCATTTTGGCTCCCGGGCCGTAGTTTGGACACCCCTGAGCTACACTTTTCATCTCACTGTTGTCTGACAAAGGGTTTCTCCTGCTGCTGTCTCTCAGGCATTATAAGAAGCGCTGCCAGGGGCGGATGAGGAAGCACGTCGGGGACCTGTGTCTCCAGGCGGGCATGTTGCAGGACGCCCTGGTCCACTACCACATGTCTGTGGAGCTGCTCCGGGGGGTCAACGACTTCCTGTGGCTGGGGGGTGAGTCTGCAGAACGCCAGGGTATCACTGTGAGATGATTTGTAAAGCTTGAGTTGGTTTATCTCTGTTAGCCAGAGGAGGGACGTAGTGCAGTACAAATACTTTGTTACTGTACTTAAGTACATCTTTCTGGTATCAGTACTTTACTCCACGACTTAATTTTCTGACAACTTTTTACTTTGACTTCTTACAATTTGAACACAAATACCTGTACTTTCTACTTCTTACATGTTGAACCCAAATACCTGTACTTTCTACTTCTTACATGTTGAACACAAATACCTGTACTTTCTACTTCTTACATGTTGAACCCAAATACCTGTACTTTCTACTTCTTACATGTTGAACACAAATACCTGTACTTTCTACTTCTTACATGTTGAACTCAAATACCTGTACTTTCTACTTCTTACATGTTGAACACAAATACCTGTACTTTCTACTTCTTACATGTTGAACACAAATACCTTTACTTTCTACTTCTTACATGTTGAACACAAATACCTGTACTTTCTACTTCTTACATGTTGAACACAAATACCTGTACTTTCTACTTCTTACATGTTGAACACAAATACCTGTACTTTCTACTTCTTACATGTTGAACACAAATACCTGTACTTTCTACTTCTCACATGTTGAACACAAATACCTGTACTTTCTACTTCTTACATGTTGAACACAAATACCTGTACTTTCTACTTCTTACATGTTGAACACAAATACCTGTACTTTCTACTTCTTACATGTTGAACACAAATACCTGTACTTTCTACTTCTTACATGTTGAACACAAATACCTGTACTTTCTACTTCTCACATGTTGAACACAAATACCTGTACTTTCTACTTCTCACATGTTGAACACAAATACCTGTACTTTCTACTTCTCACATGTTGAACACAAATACCTGTACTTTCTACTTCTCACATGTTGAACACAAATACCTGTACTTTCTACTTCTCTCATTTTCCAAACAGGCTGGTTCCTTTAGTCTGAATGTGTGTTTGGTGGCGTGATCATTATTATTTAGAGTCATTGCGTGCCTATTGATTTGAACATGATCCGTGTATCCATCATTTCCTGGTCTTCTCTAAAGAAGAGGGACCGATGGAAACGTTGTCATGTTGCCGTTGGTCACCATGGTAACATTCATTAGCTAACAATGACATTATTGTTCTATTAATATAAAGGGAGGTCAGGTACTCTTTAAAACAGCTGCTAGTTATGGGTACTTTTTACTGAAGTACATTTCAAAGCCTCTTTACTTTGACTTGAGTAAAGAAGTTTAGTCAGTACTTCTACTTTTACCAGAGTATTTTTAAACACAAGTATCTGTACTTCTACTTGAGTGTACTTTTGCCTTCTCTGGTGTTAGCTTACATCTCCTTGAAATGCGATACTGGCATTTTTGGGTCAATACAGTGCCTACGATGGCGTTGAATTGCCATTTTAGATCAAATATAAATACATTGTCGAGCCCAGTGAGGTAATATTTAGAGTAAAGAAACTATCATATTGTTATATTTAGTTTTCCCTCTGAACTAAACACTACCCCCGGCTCCTTAATCTTCTTTTGTATCCATCTCATCATCAATGTAACCGGTTAAAACTTGAAGTGGCGATGAGGTCTTAAAATGTATGGAAAGGGTCTTAAAAGACTGACTTCAGGGTTCCTGCATATACCCCGTCTCTGGTCAAGAAACTGTAAAATGTTGTTAAAGTCTTGATAGTAGAAACTCTTTTTTCTTTTCTTTTTTACTTCCTGTTCCCTCGTAGCCGCGTTGGAGGGTTTGTGTTCAGCCTCGGTCATATTCCATTACCCAGGAGGCACGGCGGGGAAGAAAGCGGGACGCAAGCCGAGCGTCTCTCAGCCGGCTGACAGCGGGAAACGCCACCGACCAGGTGAGCACCGCCGAGAATCAAACTGTGCTGTGGATGGATTATTATAATGACATAAGGCTTTTACTGTCTGAATTGTAATAAAGTGAGTGTCGCTGCTGACTGGCAACTCAAACACTGCCAAGCTTTGCTAAGCTAAGCTTTGTCCTTCATGTGCAGAGAAGAAACCGGCAGCTTCCTAAACTGAAACCTGAAGCTTCTCTTACTTACACTGATGATGATGACCAATTTAATTCAAACTAAACATCATTGAATCTGTCTGTACTTGTGTAATTAACATGCTATTAACATGGTGTTGTATTAACACTGCCTTGTGCTTAACCAAACAATCAGAAGTTGGAGTACAAGCATTAATATCAACTTATTTACATATTTATTTACGTATTACTGCAGTGTTTATTGCGTAGTTTACACATTAGTAAACATGTCTTGATTGCTCATGTTGGTCATCTTGCTTATTTTGTATAGAAAGCTTTGCACTACTCGCTTTGCTCAACCAATGCAGCCTAAGTTAGCTTCGTTTAACTAACGTTAGCCAAAGAGTAAACTAGGCTTGATTACCACCAATCTTCTGTACATTCATAGATTTAAGACCATCATTTTATGTAAAGCGTCTTTGAGCATTAGGACAAGCGCTATACAAATCCCATGTATTATTATTATTATTATTATTATTACTATTATTATTATTATTATGTATAGATGAGAGTAACACCTACATCACTTCCGGGCGAAAATTAGGCCCCGCCCACTTTTGGGGGAAAACAACGCTGTCATTTGAATGGCGGTGAATATAAATTACATGAAATCATTTGAAATTGACGATCGGGCTCGATATATGGTTAAATAAAAGCAGTAGGCGAGGCTGTAATTTCTCCAGCTGTTACTCTCATGACTAAGGCGGAACATAATAGTTTCGTCATGCCAACAAGCTGCTGTGTCGTTTATTGCACCTCAAACATTAAAAAAAATCCAGAGTTACGTGTTTCTGTACTTCCTCTAAGAAGAAAGGACAGTAACAGAAGAGCTCTGTGGCTTCAGGCTCGGTCGCCGTTCAAATGACAGCGTTGGTTTCCCCCAAAAGTGGGCGGGGCCGTAAAGTGACGTAGATGTTACTCTCATCTATGGACATCGATCGCCTACTGCTATATTTAACCATATATCGAGCCCGATTGTCGATTTCCAATGATTTCATGTAATTGTTTGCCTGTCTGGCCATTGGAATCGCGCTCTTTGAAGATCCACAAATCCACGGTTTTCTTAAATTTCTGTTCGGATCGGCAAAAACTTCAGAATTTGTATTGACCGCCGTTCAAATCACAGCTTTGTTTCCCCCCAAAAGTGGGCGGAGCCGTACTTTTTGCACGGAAGTGACGCATGTGTTACACTCATGTATTGGAATGTTAAAGATAGAAATGTATTTTAATTTACATGGAAAGAGGAAGAGGGACAACTCAGGATTAATTTCAAATCCCATTGTCCCGTTTAATGATCGGAGTTAATTATATTTTTACACTTTTATATGTCACTTCCTCCGAGTTTCAGCTATTACCACAATATATATTATCAATAGAAAACATTTCCCTTGCCTCCTTTTTAAACTGTACTTTCTGCCTTTTGATAAGGTAAACAAAGTCAGTTATCGGCTATAAGAATAAATGACTAATCTGCTCCACAGGTTATTGTTTTTCTTACTTATGTAGGTCATATGTTTTATAGTTATACACCGTTTTAATAGATTTAAAGGTCCCCTAACATACTGTTTTTCATCAATATATTCCAGGTCTCAAATATATACAGAGCCTGTCTCTGATTGGCTAAAACACCAAACAGATCATTGCAGCATTACCCATAATCCCCTCTGTTTCAGCCCTGTTTTCCAAAGTGCTGATTCTCTGTCTGTTGATGTAGAAAAGAGAGGAAAAAGTGGATTTTGCACAATAGGTGACCTTTAAATCGTGGAGTCCGTTGCATGCCAAGAGCTTATCTCATTCATATCTTATTGTAAGTGTATTTTAGAGTTGATCAGCAGCATGTTGTTGGGACTAACCCTGCTAACTGCGCCTTGCGTCATGGAGTGAATCTGCATTTCTCTCTCTGTCTGTAGGGGCTCAGGAGGTTCTCATTGACCCAGGTACAGTATCTAACCTCCTGTAGAAACGACTGTTTGCTTGCAGTCATGTGATTTCATTTCTCATCCTCCATCATCAGCTTCCTGACTCCTATGGTTTTATTTTTTACTTTGAATGTTGATGATTGTTTTTCCCCTCAGGTAGTGTTCCCCTGTGTTAGTCTACCTAATGCACCTGCTCTTTCTCACAGCCAACTTTTCAGTATTACACGATTTAAGTTTTTATTCCTAATTTCATTTTATACAAATTCCCTCTTATTAAACACAAACACGTAACCCTATTTAAATACAATCCCAGCATATTAAACCTTTTGAATCACTGTAACTCAACCTCTCATTCTTATATCCTAAGACAAATAAGTCACATTATTTATTTTCTACAACGCATCAATTATTTCCTCAAGTGTTTTTTTTTTTTTTTGTGTAGCAAATTGGCCTACTATGAGGTCCATCGCATTATACACGTGTTTGTCATATTGACAGTGCAACAGTGTTGCTATGGACACAACCCCGTTGCTAAGTGATGCAATTAAGTATATCTTTTTTGTATTGGAATTTGGAAGAGATGCGCGTTGACATTGCTTTTTAAAAAAACAAAACGGGTGTGAGTTGAACTCTTTACAGAATGTTAGGCCTAAACACAATTACATATAAGAGACTTAAAATACTCATATTACTTCTGTAAGGGTTATTTGGGTGAGTATATCTAACATTCAATTTGAAAGTGGGTCTTTAGTGGGCGTCAGAGCAGGGTTATAATAATATATTTTATTTATAAGCGCACTTTTCATTTGCGTAAACAAAACTCAAAGTGCTACAAAATTAAAAAGGGTGAAACAAAAACAATAGAAACAATTAAAAACAATTAAAAAACAATTAAAACAACATAAACACATTTTAATTTAACATGATCTGTTATTAGGTCAGATATGTAAACAAACCCAATCCTGTGTGCTGAGTTGTATTTACTTTATTGTATGTCTAAATGTTATTTTTTAAATGTGTAGCCTTGGTAGAGCTCAAAGATATCCAAATCTACAATCATATATATCTGCATCTTTTTTAATATATACATGCACTCAGTGGCCAGTTTATTAGCTACACCTGAATCATTTAGTTCAAACCTATATAAGAAAGGACACTAATATTACATTTTTGACCTTGTCATAAAGGGGTTAATATATGTTAATCATTGAGATTGTAGATAGTGGTGGGTATAAACTGGATTACATGTTATTAGGGGTGTTTCTAATGTTATGCCCCCCTGGTGTATATACAAAGTGAGGACAAATAATAAAAAAAACACCTCTCAAAATAATGTAGTCCAGAACAACACCACGGCGAACTCCAACCTAAAAGATATGCTTATAATAATAAACCCATTTGGTCGATTTTAAAACGGAGAATTATACACTTTGTCAAGCTAACGTTTATAGTAGAGTTGTTGAATTTAAATGGCCCAGGAGTACACAGTGAAGTGGCCGCTGAGTGTGTTATACGCATGCCATGTGGTGGATTAAAGTTTCCCTTCCTTCCGGTTTACCTTTAACTTTTTTCTCTGAACTTATCGTATACTTTCTCCTCTTTCTGAGCGCAGGCGCCCTCACAGCGAATGGCATCAGTGCGGACACCAGCACTGAGATCGGACGAGCCAAGAACTGCCTGAGTGCCGAGGACATCATCGAGAAATACAAGGAGGCCATCTCCTACTATGGGAAGGTAACGCCCAAAAGACTACTCTTCTTTTTAGATGATATATGATATGATGTTACACATGGAGCTGCTGGGATTCAACTCAAATGTCACACTTGATCTGACCATTCAAGTATTTTTCGTATCGTATATACTTACTGATAATATCTGGCTAATTCAAACCAAGCAAAGGTATCAGGGTTTTAGTGAATGTCCTAAATGTTACATTTGAAGCTTTAATTTAGGTTTTTAAATTGCCGCATCACCCTTTGGTTATATAAATGTATTTTTTATGGAGCTTTCAGTTAATACAGATGTTTGCCTCTGCCTTAATATTTTAAAAGCCCTTTTAATGCTTTTCCCTCTAGAGCAGGGGTGTCAAACTCGATGCCTGGGGGCCAAATCCGGCCCGCCACTTCATTGTATGTGGCCCACAAGAGCTTGCAAATAATATAATACGTTCATTATGAGGTTACGTGCCGCTTTACAGGAGCACGTTGCTCATAAACTACATGTCCCACAATGCATCACATTTTGTGAGATGGGCACTGAAGTGACTTACAATTACTTGCAATTATTTGCCCTGGACTTCTGCTTTCACACGTAGTTAATTATGAAGTTATTACCCTATCCAATAATAATCCAATGCAGAGGTAATATTGTAAAATAATAAATTATTTGATATATATTATATATATTTATCTATGTATATTCATCTTGTCTTAAAGTTACAACCGGCCCTTTGGGTGCAAGCATAGTTCTAATGTGGCCCGCAATGAAATTGAGTTTGACACCCCTGCTCTAGAGTGCTATGTACATCTTATCATAATCTATTATTATTGTTGTTTGTACTTTTGTTGTTGTGGGGATAAGAATTTCAACATGAATAAACTCAGAGCATTTCAAATCTTCCATATCACTCCGCTAAATATATGCTAATGCTATACATGATAAAGTTAGCATTCAGGTTGCTTTGATACAAGAACACCACTTGTTAGCACAGATGTAGCATGTGATACATGTAATACCCCTCCATGTCACCAGGGGGCAGTATTTGCCTATATTTGATGGATGCAGTAACAGCACTACAGTACGGGTCATGCTGACAGCAGCTGTTTATTTCGATGTGAGGACTTTGAAACGCTCACGAGAGCCTGTGTAGTCTCTGGAAATTGGCAGCGTTTTAGTCAGTAAAAGCTAACTATTTTTAGACAAAACCGTTTGAATTATGCATGTGTTGCTGGCATAATGCATTTGTACTCTCCTTTGAGCACTGTACAAAGTCACAAAGAACAGTATTAAAGTATCTCTGATGCTGAGGGGTAAGCCGAATAGACTCATTACGCTGCTAAACTATTCAGAAGCAACCCCACTATTTATCTTCATTATTATAATTGCCTTTTCGCATTGACCTCCCTCAGCCCTTTTACCTGTAACTAGTTCATTCAGAATTAAATTACATCTCAACACATAGCCATTCAGATATTAATTGAATTTTAATAGGCCGACAATGAGGGTGGAAGCGGAGGGAAGTTGAGGGACGACGAGATAACAGCAGCAGCAGCAGCAGCAGCTTGGGTCTTCAGAGGTTTAAATCCCTGAGCAACAAGCAACAGGATGCATGTTATCTCACTCTGTCCCCCCCCCGCATCTGCACTGACTGATGAGGGTGGTCATATGTTAATGAAAAAACATCCCCCCCCCCCCCCCCCCCCCCCCCATTATGAGGTGGGTGGCAGGAGTCAAGGAGACGCTCATTTGGCTGTTTCATTAGCCTCCTCTTATCTCTCCCGCAGTATAAGAACGCCGGTGTGATCGAGCTGGAGGCGTGCGTGAAGGCGGTCCGGGTGCTCGCCATCCAGAAGAGAGCGAGGGAGGCCTCTGAGTTCCTGCAGAACGCCGTCTACATCAATCTGGGAC
>NC_136908.1:4475668-4530848 GCF_949606895.1 Notothenia rossii | reverse complement strand
TTTCACATCTTTCATTCCCCCGTGGCTTTTCACTCTGTGTTTCTCTCTTTGTTCAACACCTGCTCATGTCCTCAGATCTCTGCAGTCTCTCTCTCTTGCTTTTCTGTCTTTGACTCACTTTCTGTGTGAGAAAGAGCAGCTGCAGTATTACAATAGGCAGCAACTTTTTTCTAAATATTGTACGATTGATGGCGAGATATCGCAAAAACTCACCTCTTCAATCTGGCTTTTAAAGTGTGATTGTTGTTATATTGCTAAATGTTCATTTGACTTCAACTATATTTATTTGTTCTTTTCTTTTCACTATCTCTGTAAAGCAACTTTGAGCACCTGTAAAAGCACTACAAAATACATTTATTATTATTATTAGGAAATCATGCTTTGAAAACTCCACTTCTAACCATATGGTAATACATCTGTAGCTTACTAGATGGTGCTGAGGGCCATCACTTGTATTCACTGCAATGTAATCACACAACAAAACTACTTAAGCTACTACATATAAGCGTAGGTGGATCATGAATGTATAAAAATAACTGGCCACAGTGTTTGAGGTGGGACCCGGTTAGTTCCTATGAAAGTCGCTCAATGTGGATTAACATATCTGGGCCGATACAGAATGCGTAGATTATAAAATAACTCTGGATTTAGCGTTTAGGCCATTTTTAGACCCTAATGATTTGAATAGGGGCTATACAAGTGTTTATACTGTATACTTGATTCAGTACAAAATAAAATATCCACAGATTCACAGACATTTCTTTCCCGATGTCGATGGGAAAAAGTATTTTTGGTCCAAAATTACGTCACGGACTGACACATGAGATGTAGTACCACCTTTTGGCCCTCTACACACATTACATTCAACGTCCGGCACACTTCCTGGAGGCTTGGAGTGGATAAGTGATGTTGATCAAGTGTCCAAGTGCTCTTTGACATGGAAACAATCTGTAAAAAGCTACAAACACTTGTTAAAACTGCCAACACCAGTGTACAAGTGTACAGAAAACGTTTGACCTCTGTCATTGCCTTTTGGTGACTCCACTCAAAGTTGACACTTACAGTGAGGCAAAAAAGTATTTAGTCAGCCACCAATTGTGCAAGTTCTCCCACTTAAAAAGATGAAAGAGGCCTGTAATTTTCATCCTAGGTATACCTCAACTATGAGAGACAAAATGAGAAAGAAAATCACATTGTCTGATTTTTAAAGAATTTATTTGCAAATGATGGTGGAAAATAAGTATTTGGTCAATAACAAAAGTTCATCTCAATACTTTGTTATATACCCTTTGTTGGCAATGACAGAGGTCAAACGATTTCTGTAAGTCTTCACAATGTTTTCACTGTTGCTGGTATTTTGGCCCATTCCTCCATGCAGATCTCCTCTAGAGCAGTGATGTTTTGGGGCTGTCGCTGGGCAACACGGACTTTCAACTCCCTCCAAAGATTTTCTATAGGGTTGAGATCTGGAGACTGGCTAGGCCACTCCAGGACCTTGAGATGATTCTTAAGAAGCCACTCCTTCGTTGCCCGGGCGGTGTGTTTGGGATCATTTGTCTCTCATAGTTGAGGTATACCTAGGATGGAAATTACAGGCCTCTCATCTTTTTAAGTGGGAGAACTTGCACAATTGGTGGCTGACTAAATACTTTTTTGCCCCACTGTAAATAAGAAGTCCAGGGTTTCTATTTGCATGTTATTCTATAATTACCGGAACCAAAATGATATCCATCGTTTCCTGGTCTTCTCTAAAGAAGAGGGACCAATGAAAACGTTGTCATGTTGCCGTTGGTCACCATGGAAACATTCATTAGCTAACAATGACATTATTGTTATATTAATATAAAGGGAGGTCAGGTACTCTTTAAAACAGCTGCTAGCTATGGGTACTTTTTACTGAAGTACATTTCAAAGCCTCTTTACTTTGACTTGAGTAAAGAAGTTTAGTCAGTACTTCTACTTTCACCAGAGTATTTTTAAACACGAGTATCTGTACTTCTACTTGAGTAAAGGATGTGTTTGTATACTTTTGGCCATCTCTGGCTTTTGGTCAGAAACCTCTTTTTACAAAGTTTTGTTTTGCTGTTCTTATCGAATAGAACAATACTGAGTAAATAGTACTGCATTGCCTCTGATTCGTCCTTGTGAACGCAGTGGATTCAGGATAAAAAAAGAAACAAATCAATTTTCTTCAACCACTTTCCCTCTCAGGCTGGTGTCGATTAGCAAAGGAGGAGTGGCTGGCGGCCGGTATATAAAGAATTGATCCGACATTTTCAAAATGGCTCCAGGGTTTCTGTGTTTAATTGAAGACCGGCTACACTAACATATCCTCCGTCCAAGGGTTAACGCTCAGATCCTTTCTTCCCGGCAGCTTGTGTCAGCCTTGCTCTTCTCAGGTGTACAGTTTTCTCCCTTTTCATGCGTTTCTGTCACGTCAATAACTCTCTCTGTTGTTTAAAGCTGGGAAAATCTGAGGTAGTTTTTATTTCCCAATAACGAGAATATCTCTGTGGCTCGTTTGTTGCTTTGGAACTTCTGTGGTTCTCCGCTCTGAGGTGGATAAAAATGAGCCTGTCAGTGCTGTAGTACAGAACTCTAATTAAAAGCCTGGGATTTGAAGACGCTCGTACGGTGTCTTCCTCTCAGTGTCACGCTGCTGCTGGCCGGACTCCAAGGCACCATGTAGTCCCTCTAGTTAACAAGAGTTGTCTTTGAAATGAAACTGTTGTTGGAAATGATTTAGGCTGCAAACATAGTTCTGCCTCTGAGGGAGTGTTGGATGAACAAGCAAAAAATAGACAAATGGTCTCTTCTTTTATTAGAAACACCTCAGTCGTTTCACCCGAAGACTTTTGGCAAACACTTTAAACAATCATCAGCCTGATACATTTGCTTTGGAAAATATGGTATTAATTACTTTATTCAAATATTGCAAATACAAGCCATCTAAATGCCATTTCAATGTACTACTTACACGCAAACGAAAGTCATTAAGTTAATGCTCCAGCTCTTTAGCTCATTGGTTTCACAAATAGGATATACTATAAGTGTTGCTTAAAATCAACAATCAAACTTTGTTTAAAATTCCTAAAATTTTTCCACTTGGCCAACTTTATAATCCCCGAACATCAACAAGTGCTCCGTTCCCCGCTGTGTGCCTCACTTTTTTAGTGTCCCCTGGTTTCCGTTGTGTTTTAAGCTTCTTGCAGTGTTTTGTATTTGCAACGTTTCGTTAATGCAGTGGTGTCAAACTCAAAAGCTTGCAAAGAATATAATATGTTTATTATATGGTTTACATGCCGATTTACAGAAGCACGGTGCCCATAAAGCGCCCACTCCACCCCCCCCCCGCTTATCCGTGGTCGGGTCGCGGAGGTAGCAGTTCCAGCAGAGAGCCCCAAACGTTCTTTTCCCTGGCCACATCAACCAGCTCTGACTGGGGGATCCCAAGGAGCTCCCAGGCCAGCGAACATCTGGTCCTAGGTCTACCCCTCGGTCTCTTCCCAGCTGGACGTGCCTGGAACACCTCCCTAGGGAGGCGCCCAGGTGGCATCCTAACTAGGTGCCCGGACCACCTCAACTGGCTCCTTTCGACGCGAAGGAGGAGCGGTTCAACTCCGAGTCCCTCCCGGATGACTGAACTTCTCACCTTATCCCTAAGGGAGACGCCAGCCACCCTGCGGAGAAAACCCATCTCGGCCGCTTGTACCCGCGATCTCGTTCTTTCGGTCATGACCCATCCTTCATGACCATAGGTGAGGGTAGGAACGAAAATTGCCCGGTAGACAGAGAGCTTTGCCTTCTGGCTCAGCTCCCTTTTCGTCACAACGGTGCGGTAAAGAGACTGCAGTACCGCTCCCGCTGCTCCGATTCTCCGATTCTCCGGCCCATCTCACGCTCCATTGTTCCCTCACTCGAGAACAAGACCCAGAGATACTTGAACTCCTTCACTTGGGGTGAAGGCAATAATGTAATATAATACATTATTTTATATATATTAAATACTTATATGTATTTTTATATAGTCTTATATATAAAACTGGCCCTTTTGAGTGCAACCATGATGCTGATGTGGCCTGAGATGAAATTGAGTTTGACACCCCTGCGTTAATGCAACGCTTTAAGTAAACAATTGCGCATGTTTCCTCAAGTTGGTGAGGATGTTTCCTCATTTGCATGCGTTTCGGCACATTTGTGTTTTCATAAATGCATCTTTCTGTAGCTGCCGCGTGTTTGTCCTACTACATTTATATAAGGTATGGAATACTAGCTCTGAAATGTTGTGGTCCTGGCTATGAGCAGCTTTAAAGCACACACTGTACTCCACACAATCTACATTATTTCATCTAATTAGGCCAAAGTGACCACAGTCCAGTTTCCCTTCTTTCCGACACTCTGCCATTTCGCGAGGTGGCCTCCCTGCAGGAAAGGCTTCATTACAGCTCAAAGAAACAGCACCTCTGTAAGCAATTAAGTGAAGCACATCCGAGCCTTTAGACCTTTGAAGGCCATTTTAATGTCAGATCAGCTCCTGTCTGCAGCGTGTCACAGGAGTCATGTTTTAAATTTCATCTGGGGTTCTCTTTGTTCCTCAAGGCTGTCTCTAATAGCCTTTTGATGTTTAAGTATTATTGAGATATAACATATACAGGATGTACCACTATTAAGAAATTAGTGTATTTATGGAACCTCTGCCTTTTTGACCAAAACCATTATCTCCCCATTCAGAATTTTTGAATGTCTGCACACATATTAGTTTACCAAGAGAGATGACAATCAATAATACATTCTCACTTCTTCCCTTGGAAAGAAGTTTGACTCTTAACTTCTTCCCAAAGTTTTACCCCTTTTAATGTTTAGTATTACGGCCCGTCCACACTATAGCTTCAAAAAAAGCTTGGAGCTGGACGTGTCTGAAGCTTGGGGATTTTATTTGAGCACCGCGACCAACAACCAATCACATGAATGTCCCGCCCCCGGCATACAAAGCAAAAAACCCCGGGGATTTTATGCGAGCAATATATATATATATATATATATATATATATATATATATATATATATATATATATATATATATATATATATATATAAACTCCCCAAACAGGCGAAAACCTACCAGTTTCACCCACTGTCTCTGCCACCTCCCTCCATGCCTGATTCCTCCGGTTTGTATCCCAGTAAATAGTTCTGGTCGTCAAGAACCGGGTGATTTGCTACCGTAATTTCTCGTTTGGAATATGAGGAAATGAACTGCGGTCTGGCTCTCCCAGCTTGCACGCGGTTTTATTGGCTAGCGCTTGAACTGTCAGATTTGCATAAACGGGATTTGATTGGCTGACGCTGGCTACTCCGGCGTCTCCGGCTTCAGAAGTTGAACATTGCTCAACTTTTGCAGCCTGAAACGCCAGGAAAGCTCCGCTCTGCTACCCACAATTCAGTTCGGCGAAAAGCGAGGCAACGTGACGTCACCCCATTCAAAGTGAATGGGCAGACGCGTTGGAAACCGTTTTTGAAGCTGTCGAAGCTGTAGTGTGGACGGGCCGTTATGTGCTGAAAGAGTAGCAGCTGTCCAACCTTCACATTCTTTATTTATACCAGACTGGCGAAACACCGTTGTGCTCAGAACATCCCCTCATTTTCTTAAAGTGTTTCCACTTCTACAGTGTCTGTTGCATATGTGTTACTCTCATGGCTGCAGAAGCTGAGCAACGTATGCAATGGAGTAGAAAAAACCCACTTGGCTCCATTTCATTCGTTTTCGGATCTCTTGATTTACGTTTTCTTGGCTCTGAGATCGAAAATGTAAGTTTGTCGTTGCCCTTCTCATTGTTTTTGTTATAATTATGTTTGTTTTGTTAAGTGTTTGGGAGAGAAACTCTGGGATTTTGTTGCCTAAAACCTATACAACACACTACAGGAAACCCCTTTAATAAAATCAGACCACGATCAATTTAATTTTTTAATGATAATGTGATGAAAGCTTAAAGGTGGGGTAGGTAAGAATTGAGAAACCAGCTCGAGTGTGCTAGAATTTTAAAATACGCAGCCAAAAATCTGCCCCTTCCTTCAGACATCCTTACAGAGTCCCTCCTCCAACACACATGAACGCGCACATGACCAATGAGGGCACGAGATAAGTTTGTGCACAGATGGAAGGCTGACAGGCAGGTAGGCCATCCAGTTACTTTAGCCGGGCCGGCTCAGATGATTGGTCGTGCTTTTTACAGCGCCACGGCTTCCAGAGATGATATTTTGTATGGATTTATTGTCAAAGCATTTAATTTATTCATTGCTATCGGGATGTTAAGATCATTCCATGGAATATAACAAGTGTTTCTAAAGAGAATTACCTACCCCACCTTTAACAAATTCTAATTTCCTTTAATATCTTTCAATATCATTTCTTATAGTTCTTTTTTTCTCGATCCTGAAGCCCTAATACTATTGAATAATAATGATAACAACTACTTATACATTGTACAAACATTAATTCTGAACGCAAGAAGGGATGGCTTAATGTCCTTTTAGTTAGACGTAAAGTTTGGTAATTTAGTGGGTTACATGAAAAGCTAATGAACAGCTGCCAAACAAGGGTGTTATTTGGGGAGATGTAGCACTGGGCGTGAGGAAGAGGAGAAGTAATGTTGGATATAGAATAATTTGGTTTGGATGCTTCTGTTTCTTGTTTTACCTTGTAGTCGGCACAGAAACAATGGCTCAGTGGTTTCTTTTTTATTTCTAACCACCGTGCCCCCTGGATAGAAGAGCTGCCTTTGAAACAATCCATATTTGTTGTTCCCAGTTTGTACCAGAGGCTGATTATTCGCACATATACTTCTTCCTGCACTGCAGACTTACTGCAAAACATACCACAGTACACAACATCAGCTGTGTTTTCGTCATGTTGAATAACAATGGCTTTAATTGATGGAGTCTTCTGTACAATGCTTTCAAAGTGGCAGAAATGACAGTTCAGCCAGAGCTCACATAATGCCTCGGAGGAAGACGGTGTGTTGAGCTGCATTATAAAAACCCAACCTGCTAATTGCATTGCAGTGCAATTGATCATCCGGCTCTTTATGTAAATTCATCTCTGTTGTTGTCACTTCTGAGACCACTGCAGTTTCAAAGAAAGTGCTTTGAAAATGTTAATGTTAAGAAAAATGATCATATTTTCATTCGTATTTATTTGTTATCTTGTTAATCCACATTTTACTGAGGTTTTGCCCTTTTATGTCAGTAATGATGAGGAATTATGCACTTAAAAGGGTTATATTAGACGGATACATCTTAACGAGTAAATATTTTTAAATTGTATCTGCATGCCATTCACGTAGAAACACTACATACTGATATACATCTGAACATCAGCAGGAGAGGACTTTTTAAAGTAGAGACACTACATACTGATATACACCTGAACATCAGCAGGAGAGGACTCTTTAAAGTAGAGACACTACATACTGATATACACCTGAACATCAACAGAACCGGACTTTTTAAAGTAGAGACACTACATACTGATATACACCTGAACATCAGCAGGAGAGGACTTTTTAAAGTAGAGACACTACATACTGATATACACCTGAACATCAGCAGGAGAGGACTCTTTAAAGTGGAGACACTACATACTGATATACACCTGAACATCAGCAGGAGAGGACTCTTTAAAGTAGAGACACTACATACTGATATACACCTGAACATCAGCAGGAGAGGACTCTTTAAAGTAGAGACACTACATACTGATATACACCTGAACATAAGCAGGAGAGGACTCTTTAAAGTAGAGACACTACATACTGATATACACCCGAACATCAGCAGGAGAGAACTCTTTAAAGTAGAGACACTACATACTGATATACACCTGAACATCAGCAGGAGAGGACTCTTTAAAGTAGAGACACTACATACTGATATACACCCGAACATCAGCAGGAGAGAACTCTTTAAAGTAGAGACGCTACATACTGATATACACCTGAACATCAGCAGGAGAGGACTCTTTAAAGTAGAGACACTACATACTGATATACACCTGCACATCAGCAGGAGAGGACTCTTTAAAGTAGAGACACTACATACTGATATACACCTGAACATCAGCAGGAGAGGACTCTTTAAAGTAGAGACACTACATACTGATATACACCTGCACATCAGCAGGAGAGGACTCTTTAAAGTAGAGACACTACATACTGATATACACCTGAACATCAGCAGGAGAGGACTCTTTAAAGTAGAGACACTACATACTGATATACACCTGAACATCAGCAGGAGAGGACTCTTTAAAGTAGAGACACTACATACTGATATACACCTGAACATCAGCAGGAGAGGACTCTTTAAAGTAGAGACACTACATACTGATATACACCTGAACATCAGCAGGAGAGGACTCTTTAAAGTTGAGACACTACATACTGATATACACCTGAACATCAGCAGGAGAGGACTCTTTAAAGTAGAGACACTACATACTGATATACACCTGAACATCAGCAGGAGAGGACTCTTTAAAGTAGAGACACTACATACTGATATACACCTGAACATCAGCAGGAGAGGACTCTTTAAAGTAGAGACACTACATACTGATATACACCTGAACATCAGCAGGAGAGGACTCTTTAAAGTAGAGACACTACATATCAGTACTTTTGCCTGCACTTGGTAAGAAGTACCACCATTTCATATTTATTCTTTCAAATTATTAAAATATGCCATGGCAGCTGTGACTGAACATAGTGCTTATATTATTAATTGATCACATGTATCTGTAAGCCATCCTCAGTGGTGGTTTTTAATTGTCAAATGTTATGAATATGAGTTGTAGCACTGTCAAAACAATGTTTCGCAATTATACAATCATGATAAACAAGGATAATAAGAAAGGTAATAACATCAGGGACTTAACTTGTGAATAAAAGTAAAGTCTCCCTGATGGAAACCATTTGATAGGCCTCAAAGGAAAAACCTTAACAAGTGAAATTGGCATAAACCCTTAAAAGATAAATCTGATCCATAATAACTGTCCCTCGTGTTCAGGCTATCAAAGTGTTTTAAAAAGTAAAGTACGAAATAGTGAGCATACGACTGGATACATGAGACTTGGAATATAGTTTTGTACTTTGAGTCTGCAGTTGTTTAACGCGTCTGCAATTAAAACATTATTTTCTCAGTTTTTGTATTATTGATCCATCGTGGAGGCCTGGGAGAAGAAGTTTCATTTTCAAATTCAATGATGATCAGTCATTAATATACAAAGGCTCATGTGTTGGTAAAGTTTTTCCCGCCTGACCAAACACCAATAAAACTTAGCGTACACCTCATACCTCATTCACACCAACCGTGTTTCAGGGCCGGTTCGGAGCTGGAGCTTGAAAAGCACCGGGTTTTCCTGTTCACACCGCAGCGGAGCAGCCTCTTAGCTCCGGAATCCGGTTCGTTTCAAGCACCAAAAAATTGTCCGGCTAGAGCAAAAGCACCGCATACGTCACGCTTACGTCGAGGCGGGGGCAGGGGGAATCGGAATCGTCGTTGAAGTTGATGTTAACGATTGCAAAACCAAAACGAGTAGCGCTTCAACACAATCGGCCATTGTTGTTGTTGTCTGTGTCAGCTGTGAGGGGTTTCCGCGGGCTTTGGCTTTATGAAGTAGGCACGCAAACGGTTACGCCATGACGCAAACGATGACGCAATGACGCAGCACCAGTCGGACTCTGGGCGGTGTGAAAAGAGCCGGAGCTAAACCGAAGAACCGGTTCTGAACCTGAAAAGCTCTAGCACGGAGCTTGAACCGGAGTTGCGTTGGTGTGAATGAGGTGTCAGTCATGTTTTTAATGTTGGTTATAATGCTTCACTGTATTGCTTTATCGCTAAGTAGGGGGTAAAGGAGGGAAACTTTATCTTGCACTATGTTGAAAGGCCTTATATCCCAAGAGATCGTACTTCCTGCCCCCGTCTTTTTCAACTCATACAAAGGTAGTGGCTTCAGAAAGGCCACCGTTAGGAAGACCTCTGTGAGTTTTCAGTGGGGAACGAATGAATAAAAGATGAAGAATCACAATGGAAAAAACATCTGCGGCAGAACAAACAAACATTACCCTCCCGGCCACCGTGACACATGAGATAGCAGATCAGTTTCTCAAAAAACTAATATTTATTCAAACCAAGATCTTCATAGATAACAAAAGCAAACTCCTAATACAATAATCTTTTGTGTCCTATTTAAATAAGCCATATTGTCTCTGAATAGTGGTGAAAAGCGGACCTTTTGTTCATCACTGCTGCCGTGTTGCTTCTCTGTGGAAATATAAACATCAACTCGGCTCAACTGTTCTCTAAAAATCACTTATGCAACATTCATATCAAATGTCTCGTGTAGACAAAACACTTTTCTCTGTGCCGTCTGTTGAAAAAAGAGAAAAGGGATTAATATTGCTTCAGTGATTCTGTTATTATGAGCTGAGCTTGCTGTGCAGTCCTTTCTCATTTCACTTCAAACTCTCTTGTGACGGCTATTTATTCGTGGTTCATTGTACGAGTTTTGCCTGGAAAAATATCATTCTTTTTCTACCTTTTATTTACAAGACGCATGCAAACTGAAATACTTATTGCTTACTATATATATTATATTTCCTCTGGGGCTGTTTTTCTTTTATTTACTCTGCACAGTTTAGCCATCAATAATCGAATGTTTCGTGCTCTCCACAAATATACAAATTCATATTCAAAATGTATTCCACAATGTTTTTCTGATGGAGAAAACTAATGTTTGTTGTTCACTGTTGATGTTTAAAAGACCCTACTTCTTTCTGCAAATTCCTATTACTCCACATCGTGCCTTGATCCCCCTTAGCAACGGTCTGTTCTCCTTAGCAACGGTCTGTGCTCCTTAGCAACGGTCTGTTAGCAAAAATGAAAAACCTGTGTAATTTCGGAATTGACCAATCAGAATTGAGTATTCAAGTAAACCGTGTAATAAATACATATAAATCACCTGTAATCTGAGCTGAGTTTTAACCAGTTTCAGATCTTATTAAATGTGCAGTCTTTCTTTTCTTTTCTCTTTCGTTAACGTCATACTTAAAGGGGACCTATCATGCAAAATGCACTTTTTGATGTCTTTTTGTTTATCTTTAAATATATGTCCCCGGTATGTCAGGGAACTCACGCAGCGTCAGAAAATAAAACCCTCTCTCTTTTCCTTCGTACCCAAATCTCTAAAAACGGGGGTACAACGGAGCTGATCCAGATTTGCGTCCGATATGACGTAATATTGGAAATGTGGACCCACGGCCCTATCAGAAACGTTGCTATCAGAAACAATGCCCGACTATTTTGGACGTAATATGGTCGGTGTTTACATTAGCATCGCTAACACTCAGAGCTAACCTGTACTGGAGAGCATGTGTGTGAAGAAGCAGGAAATAAAAAGGAACTCACCTTGTGGTATAACCGGCAAGAGAGAAAGCCTTTGAGCTCCATACTGTTTCAGAGATAATCCTTGATAATCCATCATATGGCGTTTCATCACGGCAGTATTTAGTTTAGACAGTAGCTGCCGGGTCCCGCATGAGCTCAGACCCCTCCTTTTATTTTATTTTTTCAAGCTTTATACATAAAATCAGCACTTTAGAAACAGGAAGTGAAATAGAGGGATATGAGGCATGGCTAGAATGGGTGATCTGTTTGGTATTTTGAGCAAAACACTTCATAGACATTTTTTTTATATATTTGTATATATCTGAGACCTATGCTATTGCCTACACATAGCATGATAGGTGACCTTCAAGAAAATAGAGGCCAGTTGACGCCTATAAAATAAAGAATACAAACTTATCTCTTTGCTACTTAAAAGAAGGGCTGCATTTCTCATACATCATGCCATATCTTGAAGATTAGCACTTCAGTTAGATACCATGATTGTGGTTTAATTCTCTTTCATGTCCTGCTGTGTCTCCATGTAGAGGTCATACGTTTCTCTTTGCTGTTCTACCTTTATGCTAATCCATTATGACTGCTCACACTGTGTTGATTGCTTCAATCGGACACACCAAGATCCCTTTGTTCCCGATTTTACTTCAAAATTGGATGGCTCTAAATCTTTAATTTATGTGATTTATTTTGAGAATTGTTGTGATTTACACCCACACAATTCCCCCCTGCAATTCCTCTGATTGGTCCTGATTAGTTTTGAGTAATGCCTGTTATACAAACGTACTGCAATGCCCCCTACTCTGTATTTCCTAGCAGGTGGATAATAATTGCAAGAGAAATACAATCTGAAAACGTAGCTTCCAGACAGTATTTCAAATCAAGGTGGTTTCATATCTGCCCCGAGGAAACACTTGCATATTGTATTTCCAAGAGTAGACATGTCTGCTTAATATTTTAACGAAGGCATGACAGATTTCTCGACAGTCATTGTGGTAGCCATTTCCTGTGACTCATAGTTTATTCAGCAGTGTGATGATAATGTCATCCCAAATCCCGGCTGTCGACGTGTTTAATTACAAAGCCTGGCGACGTTGCATATTTAAATGTTTTTTTTTCCACAATCTCATTTTTGTTTTAAAACCATTTCCTCATGGCCTCATTTTCTTTTTTCTCCTCTCCTTTGATTCAGTGCAAGGAGCTGTAAGTTTATGAATATTTAAAGTGTTATTCACAAAATCTTTATTTAATGCTGCCGACATTCACGGGGCCTCTTGGAGGATTTTTAAACGCTTTGGTTAGGAATCAAGCAGGGACGTGTTGTTTCCCACCGTGAGCGTGCATTTTGCCCTTCTGTTCAAACCTCACCTGCACAGACAGAGCATATGCTTTATTCAGGTGATGTCTCCTTCATGCGAGGCTCCTGGCTCAAGTGGATGCAGCTGAGTCATTCGTCTCACACAGAACATGGTTTGGGGCATAATTTAGGAGTCAGGTATGGTGAGAAGGCGAAAAATATGCAGGCTGCAGGAAGAGACCAATCACCAGCTTTTGTTGCTTATTGCTAAAGAAACATGGAACTGGCTTCTTTATTCATGAGAAACCTACAGACACAAGACGAGGCACGGCTCATTTTCTCCCGGTCTCACTCTGAATAAAATACACAGTCAGTGGATTCAAGGCTTTTATTTTCATTCGTACATAGCTTCAGTGTAGTTATGTCGATGAAAATCTGAGGTCCCAGGCTCCTCCAACGGTGCAACACAATAAAACAGATAAAATAGTGCAAGTAAATACAATAAAATAGAATCGAAGGTGGTGTGTAGGTCAGTGTTTCTCAAACTTTTTCATACCAAGGACCACTTAACCAAATAAAAAAACACTCGCGGACCACCTAACTCCACAAATATCCAAAATCACAGTTTTTCTAGAACAGATTACAAATCGCCTGAAAATGGTACAAACGAGTTGAAAAATGTGTGACGAAGGTGTTGCGCGGGTCTGTATCATGCAATCGAAAGTGAAACTTAAGCTCGCTCCATTGCGGAGATATTCCCGCGAGAGTGCGAAAGCTCTAATTAATTAATTTAAAATGTGAAATGTTACCAATATACTCACGGACCACTAGAGGGCGCTCACGAAACACCAGTGCGCGGACCACACTTTGAGAAGCACTGGTATAGGTGGAAGTAGTACTCCGATATTGTTATAATTTATAATTTTTATATATTTTATTTTGGGACGGATAGTCTTTATTGGAAAGTGACATTAATATAAGATTAACTTGTATTAATCTCTCCAGACTGAGCTACTGCTTTCCCAAAGAGAGGATGAAATGCAGTATTGGCATCAAAATATAGTTAAAGTACTTATTGTGGGTAATGGCCTATTTCAAAATCGATTTACTGTGTGTGTGTATTTATATGTATGTGTATATATATTCTATCTATCCATCAATCTGAATCTGTAAAGTCAATAAAACTGTCAATAATTGTGTGCTAATGACCTCTGGTTGTTTAAAAGCCTAATTTTGTTTCCCATTTCCAACAATATTTGCATCCAACATTTTAAATCTTAGCTTGGCCCCTCTTGTCATCTTTTATCCCAGCAGGTTCAATTGAACCCACAAAATGCGTTGTTTTTCATTTCCAGAATCTGTTTGTTTTAATTTGTTTGTATTTAACGTGCCTTAATCTTCCCGTGTGTGTACAGAGAAAGTGTTCGGGGAGTTTCTGAGCTGGGATCTGGACGAGGCGTTGTCTCACCTCCCTCTGAAGTGCGGCCAGGCGTTAACGCTGACCGTCAGAATCAAAGTGAAACTGGACTTCTCCGGCCAGGAGAGCCTTCTGCAGGACCTCAACGATGGTGAGTCATTAAGAGTAAACCTGCTTATTGTAGCGGTAAAAACTCCCTATGAGTTATGCCGCCGAGAGGCTAAAAGTTGCTCTTTGCTGTGACGCGTTCCGTGTAATGGCGCATTTCCACTACATGGCCTCGCTCGGTATGGTTAGGCCTCGTTAGGCCAGGCTCACTTTATGGCGCATTTCCATTACAGTTTAGGAACTGGGGTAGTATCTATAGTAACGCAGTGTAGGCGGAGCCGTGACGTCGTCTTCAATGAGAGCCCCAGAAAAACAACATCAGCCGTTAGCTGTTAGCACTCAGAGCTCACAGGTCCTCATATCTGTTCAGAAACTAGACAAAAGTTAAACAAGTCCAAACCACAGACTGTCTGTGTCATGGAGAATACAGTCGCTGGTTTATTTATGTCTGTCGGCCGTTGTTGTGAGTGTGGACGGTCGGGGCATTTACAACGTTAGCTTAGCCGATCTCCATTCAGAAAACACGCATTTTAAAAGGTTTCTCGCCTGCCGTCTGTCTGCAGACTTGTCAAAGCATTCATTCATGGTTTTTACTATCCGGTATCAGTATGTTGTTACTTCGGCATCATTTTGAAACGTGTATTACAATTAAATCACGGTCAAATATGTTCTTCTTGTTGTAGTTGTAGCCCCCTTGCCAACGATTCTCTCTCTAGTTTAGCATACTCAGCCCGACTCAGCCTGGTTGTTGGCCCGGAAAGAACCTCGATTTTATGAGGCCAAACTGTGAATTAGTACCCGCAAACGCAACCAAAAACGGGCCCCGCTCGGCTCGGCACGCTTCAAGCGAGCTCCGCGATGTAGTGAAAATGCGCCATAAGAGTCCGTAGTCATTTATACTCCATAGTGTTTCATAAAACAAACAATAAGAATTAAACGTGATTCAAACAGAAATGCAGATAATAATATAAATAATAACAATGGCAAAACGAGCATTTTGACTCCTACACTGCTGATAGTTTTAGTTTATTTGTTTATAGTGTCATGGACAGTCCCCATTGCAATACAGTCATTGAACGAAACCATGGCCCACACATTTTTCTAAATGTGGTATTTTGTGGTTTCCATTTGATGGATTCCTGAACAGAGGAATGGACAGTAAATGGACGGTTGCTTTTATTGGAAGTGCTTTACAATCCGCTTCTTATTCTACCGTTTACATGCACTCTCGAACCAAGGGCACCGGCACTTTGGTGTCTATCTCAAGATGAGTCCTGTCTGTTAAACACAATCCTGCATTAAGTGGAGAACCCACTGAACCCGAGCCTCTAGAAAGGTGTTTACAACAAGAGAAAGATTCATTTTTAGAAATAAGAGTTTAATGTGTAGCTGTACATGGTGCACTGTGTTCAAATGATTCTGTGTGCCTTATTTAAGATGCAGCAGAGATATCTCAAGGTGTCTACACCTCCATGTCTCGCCTAGCTCTCGCCTTCCTCACATCAACTGTCTGATCTGCTCTTTTCTAATTCTTATTCCTGCCTTAAAAGAAATGTTCTGACCTCGTCTCATACCTCGAGACTCGATCATTGTGTGTGTGTGTGTGTGTGTGTGTGTGTGTGTGTGTGTGTGTGTGTGTGTGTGTGTGTGTGTGTGTGTGTGTGTGTGTGTGTGTGTGTGTGTGTGTGTGTGTGTGTGTGTGTGTGTGTGTGTGTGTGTGTGTGTGTGTGTGTGTGTGTGTGTGTGTGTGTGTGTGTGTGTGTGTGTGTGTGTGTGTGTGTGTGTGTGTAAATACATGCGACGCTGCATGTTTGTCTCAGCCTCAGTGCCTCTCGCCTCATGAGGTCATTTAAGCCGCACTGACTGTTTCAATGTTTTAATTAGCAGTGCAATAATTGGTTCTCTGAATTAAGGAGATAAGGCACGGTTCTGTCTAAACAGCAGCTCTGAATTCTGTTATGGTGGTGACATTATGAATCGTCGTTTTTGCTGAACACATTTGATGCTATCTACAACTCTAATACATAAATAACATCATACAATAAAGTTTTGTAGCATACTGATAAGCTTATTTGCATAGCGACAGTTGTTTTCACCATCAAGGAGGTTGGGTTTGAAGTTGGGTTTGTTGGCTTTCCTTTTTCTCCTGTCAGCCGTATTATGTAAAACTATACCTCCAAATTTCATGAACAACTTATTGTATTTTTGCCTTTTCTTCTATTATGGAAACAGCCTTGTGCTCTTTGTAAGCCCTTTTTAGTTTGCTTTGTTTCCAGTCTTTGCTCCTGTGTGCTGCCTCCTTACAAATTAAACATCATGACTATTATAATACACAATGGATGCTCTCAACAACTGTTCAATCATGGTCACAGAAGAATGTAATGCTACCACATTGTCCCCATTAGTGAATCATTCCCTTGTTAGAGGCAACGACATGACAGGCTTTTTACCTGAGTATCTTTACTTAGGTGCTGTTTACACGGGAACGCAAACGGGTTGTATCCGCTACTTTTCTCTTTCGTATAGCTCGTTCGTTCACACAAGGCCGTAACGGAACCGCGGAAACGGACCCCTAAAACGATAACGGGCTCCAAGATGGATAGATCTGCAGACGGAACGCTCTTGGGGGGCAAACGGCTCCGTGTGTACGTCCTATACGATTATTTCCTGATAACGATGAGCCATAGCCCCGCCTCTGCTGCTACAGCTCCTCTACCACAACCATAAGCAACACGTGGACATGGAGAACTACATGAACTACATGTTGCTAAATCCACCGCGGAGAATAAACAGGGCAACCATGGCAACCATGCTCGGAGGTCTTCTTCGCTGCTTTTGGTGTATTTTGTGGGGGAAGTACAGCGCCACTTATAGGCCCGGCATATGTACTACAGCGTCTCCAGCGGGTCGAGCGGTCTCGTGTGAAGGGACACGTTTATTCAGCCGTATCCGATTTGTTTGCGTTTTGTTTGCGCTCCCGTGTAAATGGGGTCTTAGAGTTATTGTAAAAGCTAAAGGTGCAACCAGGTAGAGTTGTCATTTTTTAAATCATTTTATGACCAACGGAACAGTTTGCAGTCAGCCTGTGATATTTCCTGTTTAAAGATACAGTTTGAAACGTCCTCTTCCTATTAGCCATCTTGCCAATTACTGTTTGATTGTGTCTATGAAGTTGTCATTTTAGGGTTAGGGGTATGGTTAGCTCAGATTAGTTTAGCATAGGTTACCATAACAACTGTAAACTGGGATTTGTCAAAGTAAGACGAATCCAGCACCTTTTTTAAAGTTCAATCTTTTGCCAATTGTTCCTTTGTTTAATTCATACATAAATCTGAAATAATTGCTTGGAAAGACGACAATTAAGCATATTTCCCAACGTCAGTCGGCATACATCACTGTTTTTTGTTGTTGTAAATGACTATAAGACAGTAAAGAGTGTACTTGCAATGCATGGAGGTTGCATATCAAGGTTGAGAACAGCGTTTCCACCAGGGGGGCATCTTGCCGTCATTTGACGCCCTTATTCAGCTCAGAACGCCCTGAACTCGAGCCGAGGGCGTCCAAAAAAAAAAAAAAAATCAGAGAGAAGATCGAGTTTTTATCGCTTGAAATGACGAAAAGGAAAAAGGACAAGGACATCTCTCTGTTGCAGGGGCAAAGGAGTCTGGTGGGTTTATTTTCGCAGCCAGCAAAGCATGTTCCTGTGACGGAAAGTGAACTGCCGGCGAGCCTTGACGGGGGGGGGCTAGTGGAGAACGCGCGTGAACTGCGAGCGCCGGAGCCTCGCAGCGGCAAAACTGAGGCTCCGTAATAAACTGTGGTAACACGAAGAGCCGTTTAGGAAACAGCCGGCTCTTCTTAGTGAGCCGAGCCAAATGATCCGGCTCACTAAAAAGAGCCGGAATTCCCATCACTAATGCATAAAGAGATAGGGGGTGTTTCTCAATGTCGAGTACGCCTGCTTGGTAGCACATGTCTTCCGAGTGCCTTGCTTCAGAAGCGAGGCAAGAACACTTCCTAGCCTCGGAAAACGAAGAGTGGAACAGGCTAGCTAGTGCAGGTGTGCGTCATATGAGAGGCCCCGCCTTACATTTTCTGCCACAGATTTGGGGAAATTGGTCCGTGCGCAAAGCATTGTGGGGATTTTAAGACCGCGGAATCTACACATGTGCAGCCTCTAAATTTCTCCAAACAAAGTACGCCGGGCTCGGTAGAATTCCAAGTATGCTGGACATTGGAACGGCCCTTCGGCGGGACTCGATGACGTAGTATGCTTGAAATAGTGGCTCTGGAGCAGCTTTACTCGAGATTGAGAAACCACCAGTATCTATAACTTAAGGGACAGCTCAATTCAAAATTCAAGTCACGTGACACAACGTCACCCCCCCCCACCCCCACACACACACTCTCGGGGTGGACGCCGACTCAGCCCTGGTCTGGCGGAAACACTGGTTGAGATTATTGTTTGTGTCAACAAACACTATTTTAAATGTCATTGAATGGATGAATATTTTGTATGACGCTTAGTGTCTTCTTCGAGTCAGTAGCAATCTGAGATGTCGTTCTGCCAGTATCGGGCACAGGCCACAGCTGATGGGGTAGGTTCTGCCAGGTCTTCTGGACTGCACCGGGGGGCATCGGCACATTCCAGTAGGTGGGACATTGTCTGCACTGATCCACAGCTGCATGTGTCTTCTGTGGTGTAGTTCCACACTTTCATCAGTGCTTTGCACCTCCAATGTTCCACACGCAGTCTATTAAGTGACTTCCAGGTAGTCCAGCCAAGGTCGTGGCCACTGGCGACACTTAGTGTGTTTCCACTCTATTGTGATCCTTTTAGAATCTGCCCGATTCATTGCTGATCTTATATGCATGAAAACCAACAGAATAACAAAACATGTCATTGTTCCATTTTTTTATACTGCACTTATTCACATAAAAACATGGATTGGTACAAAGCCTAGTATATATTCATATAGCTGCCGTCACACTATTATTCAAAGGTTGCAATACAGTCATTGAACGAAACCATGGCCCACAAATTGGTCATCTTTTTCTAGATGTGGCATTTTGTAGTTTCCATTTGATGGATTCCTGAACAGAGGAATGGACAGTAAATGGACGGTTGCTTTTGTACGGTGCTTTTATTGGAAGTGCTTTACCATCCGCTTCTTATTCTACCGTTTACATGCACTCTCGAACCAAGGACACTGGCACTTTGGTGTCTTTCTCAAGATGAGTCCTGTCTGTTAAACACAATCCTGCATTAAGTGGAGAACCCACTGAACCCGAGCCTCTAGAAAGGTGTTTACAACAAGAGAAAGATTCATTTCACACAAATGCTAAGAATAAAGGCTGTTTATGAAATGAATAAAATATAACTTCAGGGGGGTGAGGTCATGAAAGGGTACACATCGCAAAGGTTTTCCTTGTAAAATATGTATTATATATTAATATTATAACTTTTATAAAATTATGACTTTGGAACATTTTAGAAAATGTACATATTCACTTTCAAGGTAAGCTAATTAAAATATAAGCTAACAATGTATTAACCCTCCTATTTTCTTCGTTCCCCCCCCCCCCCCCCCCCACCTTTCTTTGGTGTTCGCGGTCAAATTTTACCGGTCCTGCTTTAACTGCTATTACATTAACACAAAAACCATTAATCATCCCCAAATTTCATTTAACACCCTTTCAAACTGTACATATTGTATCAGACTACTGGTATACATGAAACACTGCAGTAAATATACAAAGAATAGACACTGAACGTGTGTGTGTGTGTGTGTGTGTGTGTGTGTGTGTGTGTGTGTGTGTGTGTGTGTGTGTGTGTGTGTGTGTGTGTGTGTGTGTGTGTGTGTGTGTGTGTGTGTGTGTGTGTGTGTGTGTGTGTGTGTGTGTGTGTGTGTGTGTGTGTGTGTGTCCTAGCATTACTATACTTGTGGGGACCTACATCTGTTTACACAGTCACGTGTGGGGACTCGCTTCCCTTATGGGGACAAATTGGAGGTACCCATGAGGGGAATCATTAATTTTAGGGTGAAGACTTGGTTAGGTTTAGGTTAGGGTTAGGCATGTGTTGGTTATGGTTAAGGTTAGGATAAGTCTCCAGGAAATGCATCTAAGTCAATGTAATGTCCCCTGAAGTGATGTATACATGCGTGTGTGTGTTCTGATCCAGATGGTTACTAATTCCTTTTCTTTATGGAGGGAACACCATGGGTGTTACAAAGTTGACTAAATCATCCAAAATTCAATGGAAGTGGTGATCAGCAATTGTATATGTTCAAATGTCTACTGTGAAGGATATCATAAAGCCTTAATGCAATCGAATGTAAAACAAAAACTTATGATTGATGAAAGTAGTAAATGACCCAAAGACAACAGGAGGGTTGAGTTCAGTTTAAAGATAATCTTAATTATGAATTAGTTAACCATAAGACTACACACTTGAATGCATTATTTTGTTGTGCACAATTAAACATAACGTGCACATGTAAAGGTATTGGTAGGTATACTTCAATGTTTTTTATTCTAAGATAACCTTTGCTGCTTCCTCGTTGTTTATAGTAATCATAACAACCAGTTACATTTCCACAAGATATTGAAATGCTAAACTTAGAACCTTTCCCATTGTCGCCCATTGTTCAGACGGATTTAATTGAAATCTGTTGCCGTTATAAATATTCAATGTCCTTGATGGAACCAGGCAGGTCAATACAATCAGCACTGGGTGAACATAGTCTTAATAAAAAATGTACTAACATCAGCTGCTCCCACCCCCATCATGGGAAATGAATGATTGTGAATATGTGCATGAATATGAATGAAGTCCTCCTCTTTGCCCAGGTGAACATATCTACATGCAGACTCTGTTTTCTGTCTCCTCGCTCACGCCTTCTCTCTCTGCAGCTCCACAGCCTGAGGATGAAGGATAGTTCGTAGCTTGTGATGTGTGTGTGTCGGAGTCTCTCTGATGTGTGTGTGTGTGTGTGTGTGTGGTGCATTGTGTTAACATCAATCTCTATTTTAAATATACGTCAGATGTCTAGCAGCACTCACATGACCAAGAGTCAGAGTTGTCATGCTGTAATGAAGGTGAACATTAGCTTGATTCCCAGCTGTCAGAATATGTGAGTGATGTTCTGTGTAATTAGGGGACTTTTTCACAAATGACTGGCTATTAATTGAGCCTCCTGTATTTATATGCAGAGCCAATCAATCAGATTTAACTGTGATGATCCCTAGCAGTGCTGCACTCGATGTCCTTTCATGTTCCAGCTGAGGCAGAAGGGGCAAGCACAAAAAAACACTCAAAACAGACTCATTGATTTTCCCTGAGACGAGTTTGTCCCTCACTTTGGGTCCGGCTGGAGACCTTGACTCCATAACTCCTGATCATGAGGGAGTGATGTCATCGCCCAGGACTAATGGGCCTTGTCTTAGCGAGCATTATCGTATTAAATGGTGCGAGTGTTGTAACTAATGATACTGCTACGGCCTGCGTTGAAGGGGGGGTTAGGATTGTTTGAAGTGCGGTGTTATGAGGTAACTTGTGTGTTACGTCAGCACGCCCCTAGTTTAGTGAAAAGGCACCGAAGAAAAATAATGAATTTCTGTACACAAAACATAGTTTAGCCACTTCCTCATGTCTCTTCTACATCAGCATGTGTCCCCTCTTCTCCATGTCTCTTCTACATCAACATGTGTCCCCTCTTCTTCATGTCTCTTCTACATCAACATGTGTCCCCTTTTCTTCATGTCTCTTCTACATCAACATGTGTCCCCTCTTCTTCATGTCTCTTCTACATCACCATGTGTCCCCTCTTCTTCATGTCTCTTCTACATCAACATGTGTCCCCTCTTCTCCATGTCTCTTCTACATCAACATGTGTCCCCTCTTCTTTATGTCTCTTCTACATCAACATGTGTCCCCTCTTCTTCTTGTCTCTTCTACATCAACATGTGTCCCCTCTTCTTCATGTCTCTTCTACATCAACATGTGTCCCCTCTTCTCCATGTCTCTTCTACATCAACATGTGTCCCCTCTTCTTCATGTCTCTTCTACATCAACATGTGTCCCCTTTTCTTCATGTCTCTTCTACATCAACATGTGTCCCCTCTTCTTCATGTCTCTTCTACATCACCATGTGTCCCCTTTTCTTCATGTCTCTCCTACATCGGCATGTGTCTCCTCTTCTTCATGTCTCTTCTACATCAACATGTGTCCCCTTTTCTTCATGTCTCTCCTACATCGGCATGTGTCTCCTCTTCTTCATGTCTCTTCTACATCAACACGTGTCCCCTCTTCTTCATGTCTCTTCTTTATCACCATGTGTCCCCTCTTCTTCATGTCTCATCTACATCAACATGTGTTCCCTCTTTTTCATGTCTCTTCTACATCAACATGTGTCCCCTCTTCTTCATGTCTCTTCTACATCAACATGTGTCCCCTCTTCTTCATGTCTCTCCTACATCAGCATGTGTCCCTTCTTCTTCATGTCTCTTCTACATCAACATGTGTCCCCTCTTCTTCATGTCTCTTCTACATCAACATGTGTCCCCTCTTCTTCATGTCTCTTCTACATCAACATGTGTCCACTCTTCTTCTTGTCTCTTCTACATCAACATGTGTCCCCTCTTCTTCATGTCTCTTCTACATCAACATGTGTCCCCTCTTCTTCATGTCTCTCCTACATCAGCATGTGTCTCCTCTTCTTCATGTCTCTTCTTCATCACCATGTGTCCCCTCTTCTTCCTGTCTCTTCTACATCAACATGTGTCCCCTCTTCTTCATGTCTCTTCTACATCAACATGTGTCCCCTCTTCTTCATGTCTCTTCTTCATCACCATGTGTCCCCTCTTCTTCATGTCTCTTCTTCATCACTATGTGTCCCCTCTTCTTCATGTCTCTTCTACATCAACATGTGTTCCCTCTTCTTCATGTCTCTCCTACATCAGCATGTGTCTCCTCTTCTTCATGTCTCTTCTACATCAGCATGTGTCCCCTGTTCTTCATGTCTCTTCTACATCAACATGTGTCCCCTCTTCTTCTTGTCTCTTCTACATCAACATGTGTCCCCTCTTCTTCATGTCTCTTCTACATCAACATGTGTCCCCTCTTCTTCATGTCTCTCCTACATCAGCATGTGTCTCCTCTTCTTCATGTCTCTTCTACATCACCATGTGTCCCCTCTTCTTCATGTCTCTTCTTCATCACTATGTGTCTCCTCTTCTTCATGTCTCTTCTACATCAGCATGTGTCCCCTCTTCTTCTTGTCTCTTCTACATCAACATGTGTCCCCTCTTCTTCATGTCTCTTCTACATCAACATGTGTCCCCTCTTCTTCATGTCTCTCCTACATCAGCATGTGTCCCCTCTTCTCCATGTCTCTTCTACATCAACATGGGTCCCCTCTTCTTCATGTGTCTTCTACATCAACATGTGTCCCCTCTTCTTCTTGTCTCTTCTACATCAACATGTGTCCCCTCTTCTTCATGTCTCTTCTACATCAACATGTGTCCCCTCTTCTTCATGTCTCTCCTACATCAGCATGTGTCCCCTCTTCTCCATGTCTCTTCTACATCAACATGGGTCCCCTCTTCTTCATGTGTCTTCTACATCAACATGTGTCCCCTCTTCTTCATGTCTCTTCTACATCAACATGTGTCCCCTCTTCTTCATGTCTCTTCTACATCAACATGTGTCCCCTCTTCTTCATCTCTCTTCTACATCAACATGTGTCCCCTCTTCTCCATGTCTCTTCTACATCAACATGTGTCCCCTCTTCTTCATGTCTCTTCTACATCAACATGTGTCCCCTCTTCTTCATGTCTCTCCTACATCAGCATGTGTCTCCTCTTCTTCATGTCTCTTCTACATCAACATGTGTCCCCTCTTCTTCATGTCTCTTCTTCATCACCATGTGTCCCCTCTTCTTCATGTCGCTTCTTCATCAACATGTGTCCCCTCTTCTTCATGTCTCTTCTACATCAACATGTGTTCCCTCTTCTTCATGTCTCTCCTACATCAGCATGTGTCTCCTCTTCTTCATGTCTCTTCTACATCAGCATGTGTCCCCTGTTCTTCATGTCTCTTCTACATCAACATGTGTCCCCTCTTCTTCTTGTCTCTTCTACATCAACATGTGTCCCCTCTTCTTCATGTCTCTTCTACATCAACACGTGTCCCCTCTTCTTCATGTCTCTCCTACATCAGCATGTGTCTCCTCTTCTTCATGTCTCTTCTACATCAACATGTGTCCCCTCTTCTTCATGTCTCTTCTACATCAACATGGGTCCCCTCTTCTTCATGTGTCTTCTACATCAACATGTGTCCCCTCTTCTTCATGTCTCTTCTACATCAACATGTGTCCCCTCTTCTTCATGTCTCTTCTACATCAACATGTGTCCCCTCTTCTTCATCTCTCTTCTACATCAACATGTGTCCCCTCTTCTCCATGTCTCTTCTACATCAACATGTGTCCCCTCTTCTTCATGTCTCTTCTACATCAACATGTGTCCCCTCTTCTTCATGTCTCTCCTACATCAGCATGTGTCTCCTCTTCTTCATGTCTCTTCTACATCAACATGTGTCCCCTCTTCTCCATGTCTCTTCTACATCAACATGTGTCCCCTCTTCTTCATGTCTCTTCTACATCAACATGTGTCCCCTCTTCTTCATGTCTCTTCTTCATCACCATGTGTCCCCTCTTCTTCATGTCTCTTCTACATCAACATGTGTCCCCTCTTCTTCATGTCTCTTCTACATCAACATGTGTCCCCTCTTCTTCATGTCTGTTCTTCATCAACATGTGTCCCCTCTTCTTCATGTCTCTTCTACATCAACATGTGTCCCCTCTTCTTCATGTCTCTTCTACATCAACATGTGTCCCCTCTGTGGAAAGAGACTCTGAAAGTTTCAGGAACAAAGATTCTCTCTCTTTTTGATCCATTTCTGTAAAAACCTGTCTGAAAATGAGCTGATCAGATTTTGGCCACTTTATGATGTCATAACGATGTTTTGGCTTGTGTCACCATTAGCCAATCAGCAACCAAGGTAACCAAAGGGGAACTCAAATAAAGTACTTGACTCCAGTAAGAAAAATAAACATTTTACCCCACAAAACACAGAAGTCGTGGGTCCACCGCTGCGTTTGTTTGTTGTGTTATTGTGTGACTTTAAGTGTTATTTTGGATTCACCGAAGTCACACATTTACACCAAAGAACAAACATACCGATCAAGGCAGCGGTGTGCCAGCAACAGTTGTGTTCTGCAAGGTAAAATAAGTGTTTTGGTGAATGGAGTCTGGCGGCTTTGAAGATAACATTGATGATAGCTTCAGAAAGGAAAGGGCTGTCCGACTCTAACCACACTCAAAAACATCGAAACTATTTCTTTAATGTCTGCATCAAAACACATTCGGAGAAACATGAAACACTTTTCTCTGTTGTTCTCATTTGAAGTTCTTTAACTGCTGGGCGTTGAATCGACTGCATCTACCAAAATGTGTGCATAGTACTGCCATTGATTGTTTGATAAGATTTCTAATGTTGTTCAGATAGTCTTTGATCAGAAGCTTCTTGATTAAAATGGTACTCCGTTTGTGCATCTTAACATCAAGTTAAAATATATCTAAGAACCATTCAATACAGATTGAAATCAGATGGCTCCAACCACCTTGGAGTTCATCTTCTAAATTCTAATTACGACTGGGAAACTGAGATAGGTTGTAGCATCTATCTGATCCCTGATCAATTCAACCACTGAGTAATGTCTTTGGATGTTTGGAGTGGCTTTAATGAGAGTGAGTGAAGACGATAAAACTCTTCTTGTGTTGTGTATAGTTGTTTGGATGCTATCCAAACTGCTGAAGTAAACAACTTATTTCTTCTTCTGAGGTTTTTCTTACCAACTTGTTACAAAGGTGAATAATATATCAATATTTATGTTTTATCACATAAAAGTCTAGTTGCCAGCTTAGTGAACCCTGAAATGTCAACATTCATCAAAATCAGTCCAACTACAGTACAAATATGGAATTTATTTGGTTAAAACTGCATTTTTTGAAATCCTGAAAATGGCAGGAATGGACTCAGCATCCGCACTAACCCCCTAAACACCAACATTGTCCAAATTGGCCGAGCCATTTTTTAACTATTGTCTCAAAAGGCTATAATGGTTATTCATGCTTATTAACCATGCCATTTTTTAATAATTGCCCAACATATGCAGGTGAGCATCCGGCAGTTTCTATGTACTATACATTTGTAACATAAAATGTCGTTGTACTTTTTAGGAAAATATCACTGGTCACCGGCTTGAGCTTCAATATCAGGATCCATGTATTTATTATCCTTGCAAGAATGGAAGTAGTCATCACAAACAGAGCATTTGGTCCTACTAGTTACTGAACAAAGGCAAACAATTATGTTTTATTCTCAAAATCAAAAAATTCTGTGTTTTTCTCAAAATCAAAAAATTCTGTTTTTCTCAAAATCAAAAAAATCTGTTTTTCTCAAAATAAAAAAAAATCGGTTTTTTTCTCAAAATCAAACAAATTCTGTTTTTTTTCTCAAAATCTACAAATTCTGACTTTTTCTCAAAATCCCAAAAATTCTGACTTTTTCTCAAAGTCCCAAAAATTCTGACTTTTTCTCAAAATCTCAACAATTCTGACTTTTTCTCAAAATCTCAACAATTCTATGTACTATACATTTGCAACATAAAATGTCAGTTACTTTTTAGGAAAATATCACTGGTCACCGGCTTGAGCTTCAATATCAGGATCCATGTATTTATTATCCTTGCAAGAATGGAAGTAGTCATCACAAACAGAGCATTTGGTACAACTAGTTACTGAACAAAAGCAAACAATTGTTTTTTTTCTCAAAATCAAAAAATTCTGTGTTTTTCTCAAAATCAAAACATTCTGTTTTGTTCTCAAAATCTACAAATTCTGACTTTTTCTCAAAATCCCAACGATTCTGACTTTTTCTCAAAATCCCAACAATTCTGACTTTTTCTCAAAATCTCAACAATTCTTACTTTTTCTAAATACTTAACAATGCTAATAATCACTCGTCACTGGCTTGAGCTTCAATCTCAGGATCCATGTACCGTAATTTACGGACTATAAGGCGCACCTGAATATAAGCAGCAGCAGCTAAATTGAATGATGTGTACATATATAAGCCGCACTGGACTATAAGCCGCAGGTGTTTTAATGTTTAATTACCATATGTAAGGGTTCGTGCACAGAGGGGATTGTCGGGAAAGAGATGGCTGTTTGAGGAAGCTCCCATTTATTAACATTTCAACAAACAAGTTGCATATTTGCATAACGTATTCAAGTGTTAGCATTTAGTGCAATAGTAGCTACAGAACATGTGCTGTGTAAACTGTACTGTATCACATAGCGTTTCAGACACACACACTTTTCAACTTTCAAACTTAAACGGTGCGCTCCCAGCGCACGTACCGGCAGTGATCTACAGCAGTGGTTTTCAACCAGTGGTACGGGGACAAACTATCTCGCTCTCGTAATGTCTGTCTGTCTTGCTCTCGTTCTGTCTCTCGTACCACTCTCGGTTCCACTTTTACTTTTGCGCGCTACCTGTCTCACTCTTTTCCGGCCTCCAGCTTTTCCTGCTGGAGCCCGCCGCTTAAAGGTGGGGGTCCCTGGACCGGCCATAGAGCCCATAGAGTTAAAGGTGGTGGACTGTAACCTGTAAAACCCATAGATTTAGGAGGTCCCCTAGTGGCCGTTAGCTGTAAGAATCCATAGATTAGCCGCACCGTTGTATAAGCCGCAGCGTCGAAAAATGGGAAAAAAGGCGCAGCTTATAGTCCGAAAATTACGGTATTTATCATCCTCTCAAGAATGGAAGTAGTCAAGAATGAAGCAATATCAAGAGAAGATTGGGCCTCATTCACCAATATCTACCAACGTTTCATTGGTTCTTGACATAAGTCTGTCTCAGATTCTTTTGTTCCTAGTCCATCATTTTTCTTACCTCTTTTTTTTCTTTAAAATATGAATCCCTTAAACCTCCTTCTGAAAGCATGTGTTTACTAATTATAGTTGCAAGTAAACACCTCACCAAGTATCACAAAAGAGAATACAACCGGTATACAAACTCTAAGAGAATTAAGTCAAGAATACCCCAAAAAACGCAGTTGGAGCCGCCAAAACAAAAAACACCAAGCACCAAACTAAGTAAGAAGTGTTCTCTTTCCACTTCCAGTTTTCCACTTTGTTGGAAATAAATAGAGGAACTGAGCCCTTATCCTGAGCAGTGATAGCCACCATGGCTGCACCGACGCAGATAAGAGAGCAACCTACAGAAAGCAAAGTAAAGCCGACAGGTGATCTCTCAGCAGGACGCCTCGCTAACAGCACAACCACAAGATGCTCTCAGACACTGTGGAGGCACTGAGGCCTGTACGTTACTGAAGATAAAGGAACAATGCGTTGGTAGAATTTAAAAAGAAGCTGTAGTCGAATATTGATAGCTGGTGTATGCTGTGACTCAAATGAAACGCTGTGTGAATCTGTGCAGGCCAGACAGTCATTACTGCTGTTAAAACAAAGCAGCAGCTGTTTCAGATGACTTTAATGGAGCGTCCAGACAAACAGGCGTTGCTTTCTGTAATGACGGTAATCATTTGCTCAGATCTTTCTATATTATCTAACAGATTCCTGTAATGATGCTCTGATAGTGTCGGCTCTGGAATATCTTGTTATAGCTGGAATTGGATGAATGGTGTATTTGATGTCCAACAATAACATAACGCTGTGTTACAGTGGTTTTTTCTAAGGGTTAGAAACGTTTAATGATTCATTTATGATGGATATAGTAGAGCAGGGGTCTGCAAGTAAGTTTGCTCGCCTGTTCCACTCTTCGTTTTCCGAATGCCAGGAAGTATTCTTGCCTCGCTTCTGAAGCAAGAGACTCGGAAGACATGTGCTACCAAGCAAGCGTCCTCGACATTGAGAAACACCCCGAAGGCTTCTCGTTTTGCGCCGTCCCGTTCAAATGACAATCACAGGCTCGCGTCTTGGATCGCCGGATTTTACCGATGTGTTTATGTGGATTCAAAAGTCGTAAATAATCTACAAAATGGAGGAGACCGATCTGATCGGAGCAACTGTGACAAATAATCTGAAACCGGCATGGACAACGACTATGTTTTTAAAAATGCGCTTATCCAGAAAAGCCTGGTTTGGACACTTTACGGACAGAAGAAACATTTCTATTAAAGAAAGAATTATACAATTTTTTATTTGTATGCCTTTAATACTAACTTGATTTTTTTTTTGTATTAATTAGTCAATTATTTTATACATTTTATTGTATTGTAGAGACCAGACTTTTAGTTACAATCATGTATTGCTTTACAATTATATGTAAAAAAAAAAAAAAAAAAAGTCTAAATATGATATTTGGCCTCAAATCATCTGATACCTGGCTCCCCCCCCTGCGATCTTTGGCGCCCCACAGGTTGGGAACCACTGTTCCGGAGAACAGGCTAGTCGATGTGAGTGACATTGCAAAGATCCACTTTTCGCACCTTCAGACCTGGACTAATATTGTTAGAATTATTTCAGAAGTGACACTCGCTGCCTTTGCTCTTCAGCCTACAGGACGTGGCCGTTGACAGAAACCCTGAGTTCCCCCTATTTCCCCGAAATGGGTAGACAGAGAACGAGACGGATACTGATTGGAAGGAGGGCATAAAGGAGGGGATGATTGTGAGCTCTGCCATCGTTAATCACGGCATCCATTACTCAAACAGTCTCTGTGCCACACAGGACAAAGCCAGTCATGTGTTCCTCCTGAAAGAAGCTGCTTACTATAGCAACGGATGCAGTTCATGGCCTCGAAAAAATGTGTGTTTTATTTTTTAGACTTTCTTTTCTGCCACTCTGAGTCTATCTCCAAATGCTTATCTAATGTGTTTAGCATCAGGAGAAAGAGAATGAAGCAATAACAAGAGAAGATTGGGCCTCATTCACCAATATCTACCAACATTTAATTAGTTCTTGAGATAAGTCTGCCTCATATGTTCCTATAGTGCATCATTCTTCTCACAAAAGAGAATAAAACTGAATAGCCGTATACAAACTCTGAGAGAATTAAGTCAAGAATACCCGACATAATGCCATTGGAGCCGCCAAAACAAAAACACCAAGCTCCAAACTAATTATGAAACAACAAGTTAGTTATTTCTGAAGTGGAGCTACTTCTGCACAAAGAGAACCCAAATTAACCGTCATATTTGCGATAAAGAAGTTAATATAAAATGACAAAAAAATTAAATATAGACAAAGCATTAATCAATTAACCTACACATTCATGTCAGTACTTAAGTTATCTATCTGTTAGATTCTGTTCTTACCTAAAATCTTAATTGGAGTGTCAGAATTTTGTGAAAACTGCATATGTTTGCATTCGGATAGATATTTCAACAACAGTTTGGTGAGAAGAATGGGCATCTTCCACAGAGTGAGAAAAACCTTAATGTGTCATACTCACTTAACGGGAATAAACTCAGTACGAACCATTTTTACCGAAACAAAACACAAGTCTCACAAGAAGCGAGCCCGGAGCGAAAAAATGCTAACGCACTTACACTCAAGGTAAAAATACCCTTATTACTTATCGTAACTGCACATACAAGATATCACATCAACAGATTCTATAGGTATTAGATTCATCACTGAGCGATCAGAACTCGCGACAGGGGAAGCAAACAGACGTCACAACATGTAGCTTTACGTAGCATTCACGGGAGATCGTCTCACCTTAGCTGTTATTCTGATCAAAAGTCGCGCTCAAACGATAAGAACGCTGCTGAAGGTTAATCCAATGGTTAATCCAATGTGTCTGTCTCTTAAATGATTACTGATAATCCATCGTTCCATTTTTATGTCAAAAACGGAGATTTCATATTAGCTGCTAATGATAGCCACCAGAGTGTATCACAGCTTCCAGGTAAAAGCTGACAATCATGAGTGGACTGTAATGTCTAATATGGCAGAGTTGGAGCTGTGAAGTGAAACATTAGGACTAAAAGAGACTGAAACAGAATAGACTGACCGCTGTGACTTTGTAAGCAAAAGTTTAAGTAAAAAGTATTTCTTTGTTTAGCTTCAATCGTTCCCTGGCTACTCCCCACATGCTGACCTGTCTTTGAGCAACACTCTTTGAACCACAGGTTACTCTCAGTGAGTGTCCACATGGGACAATGAACCATTTATATAATGCTACTCCCTCTTAATTAATCAACGGTCTGTCACACGAGATATATTTGACACTGTCTGGTAGCTGGGCAAAAACACGGGACATGATTTGAGTCTTTCTTATGGGATTAGGAAACAGTTCACCACATGCATAAGTATTTTATTTAAACGGGACCTCTCATGCAAAATTCACTTTGTGATGTCTTTTAAACATAACTGTGTCCCCGGTGTGTTGGGGAACTCACGCAGCGTCAGAAAATAAAACCCTTTCTCTTTTCCTCCGTACCCAAATCTTATAAAAACGGGTGTACAACAACCGGATACAGATTTGCTGCCGATATGACGTCGAATCGGCGGCGGACCCACAGAGAGTTGCTATCAGAAACAATGCCTGACGTGTTTTGGACGTAATCTCGTCTTTGTTTACATTAGCAAGCCTCGCTAACACTCAGAGCTAATCTGTACTGTAGAGCAGGGGTTCCCAAAGTGTGGGTCGCGAGATGATTACCAAAAAAAAAAAAAAAATCCCAAAAAATTGATTTCTTTTATAATTTTTTATTTAAATTATTCTTAATAATTACGTCTGAATAGAAATGTTTTTCTTTGACAATCCACTAGCGCAGTGTTTCTCCAACTTTTTTTTTTTCGGGAATTAGTTCACTAGCACCCCCTCGTTGACATGGGGTCGCTGAAAAGTAAGCAACCCCTGCTGGAAAGCACATGTGTTTTTAAAAAGCAGGAAATAAAAAAAAGAACTCACCTTGTGATAAACCCGTTATAAATACTGTTTCAGAACTAATCCTTGATGTGGTTTAGAACAGAATGGCGTTTTATCACAGCAGAAATTTGAATTATATCTCCGGTATAATTCTGATCAGGCATTAGCTCCGCCTCCTATTTATTTTTATTTTTTTTAATTTTTTTTTATAAAGCTAAGGACCCAAAATCCGTGTTCCTCTAACAGGGCTGCAAAAGAGGGGTATGAGCAGTATGAGGCATGGCTACAATGGGTGAGCTGTTTGGTATTTTAAGCAAAACACTTCACAGACATGTTTTGTATGGCCCTACAATATATTTTTCCAATATAGCATAATAGGTCCACTTTAATAAAAGAAGAAAGAGGCAAGAAGCAAATCAGTTTTCACTTTATTTGCATATGTCTTCCTGGGGGCTTTGTTCCTGTCTGATAACCACCTAAAGAAAATATCTGTATTTAATATAAGGGAGTGAGTTAAGCTATGATCTGTCCTTTGAGACAGACCTTTATTTACCAGTCTTTTAAGTTGTATCACCCTGTTTTCTCATCTGCTCCACTTTGCTGTATTCATTTCCCCTTCCTGCTGTGAATGCAAACTCAACACTTGCTCCGCGTTTACCTGTTTTCACGGCAAATTAAGCACAATCGACATATCACAGCATTAATCCCCTCAGTACAGCATTATCACTCCATGCACACCCCTGTTCTTCTGTGACTTTTCCCTTTGAACAGAAACACCTTCAGTTGGTTCGCTTGTTCCCATCCATGTGGTTGTTAGAGTCTGATAGTCTGTGAAAAGCCATCTATCGTGAACCCAATAGCCTTGGCTTTGGCAAAGGCTCGTAATTTCCCTCCTCTTAGGGGAAATTGCAGGGCTTTAGCATTTCCACTGACGTCAGAGAGCGATATGAGCGCTTTGACGTCAGACTGTGGGCTCTGGGCATCATTTTGGAGTATTGTCTGAGTGGGTTGAAAGCGGCAGCCCCTGTGGTTTCGCCTCATGCAGCTTCGGATAGTGCAGCTGCTCCCCTGTCCTCTCAAGGTCACACATATCAAATCATTCATTTGTTCTTCACATGCTTTAGCTCTCACAATGGACACTATGATATCGGATTTTCTATCACTTTGAAATATTAAAACCTCAACTTTTAGGAAAGTTACTGCACTTGGTATTTACAATCTAACAAAACAATGTGACCTCAGTATGTTGAGATAAAGTACCTTTGCTTAAAATACACAGTTATGGTTCCTGTTTACATAAGTACTAAATAAAACACCCCTCAGTATAACACCTAATTATCTAACAGCTCAAACAGCATCTCTTTGAACATTATACTTGTTACAAAGGTAGGCAACAGTGCATTAGTTAGTGGGAGAACAACTTGCAATTAACTGTTTGTTTTTCCCCAGCTCCTCTTAGGGTCTGTTTCTATGCTGGTTGCCTTTCATGTCATACAAAAACTGAAAAATAGGTAAAAAAGGCATTTCTGTCAAGTGACAACTTTTTGCTTTTTCCCCGGCTAAAACGATGACTGTCTCTTGCAGTGTTTTTAATCAAATTTAGCAGCTAGTGTCAACCATCACTTAAAGGGGACCTATCATGCAAAATGCGCTTTTGTACGTCTTTTCTACATTAATCTGTGTCCCCGGTGTTTCAGGGAACTCACCAAGTGTCAGAAAACACAACCCTCTCTATTTTCCTCCATACCCAAATCTCTGAAAACGGGGCTGCAACGGAGCTAATTATTATTTGAATTTTTCTGATGTCAGAAAAGGGGTCCCCCGCCTACATGGGGAACTCTCCACCTATCAGGGGAATGAGAGACCGCTCAAAAATGCTGGAGACACTGTAGTACATATGCCAGGCCTGTAGGTGGCACTGTAGTACATATACTAGGCCTGTAGGTGGCACTGTAGTACATATGCCAGGCCTGTAGGTGGCGCTGTAGTCTGCCACAAAGGCAGAATCAGCCCTTGCAAAAACAGGGCTGGAAAAGAGCAAATAGAGCGAAATGAGGCATGGCTAAAATCCATGAACTGTTTGGTATTTTGAAAAAAAAACTTCACAGACATGTTTTATATAGATATGGCCCTACAATATATGTTTCAAATATAGCATGATAGGTCCACTTTAAGCTAACACATCATAAGTCATGGGTCTTCAATGTGCGCTTCACTACGTTAACGGTGGATCGAAATGTTTATGTGATTATTTTTCCACATTTACAAGAGGCAAACTACAGGCTGGCTAAAAGGCTATCCACACAACCACAAATAACTCTAAATACATTGTTTAAAAAAACTCATAAGTGGCAACACTTTACCATTTTTTTTTTATTTAGACACACGAGAATGTATCTTCACATATATATTGTGTTGCATATAATTATAACTGATGGTGTTCACATTTTAGATTAGATATTTCCTTTTCAGTAATACATGCATGCTTACACTTTTAGCACATTTTGAGTATCAATTCTGGGACTGTTTCGTGGGGATTGCATAGTAATTGTGAAGTACTTGGAAATATACAAGATGACTGACTAACAAAAGATACATGACAGAGATTGATTAAAACAATTCAATCCAACATGTGTCGTGTAAAACTGTTGCTATCCAACAATATGAGACTAGTTAGATTCCTTCCACTCTTTAATGACTGCCTTGTCTCTATGCTGGTTTCTTTGCTGACTGTGTGATGCCATGATGTGTTTCAGATGGGATCAGCCTGACGGGCCTGCCAATCAACAGTCCGCTGCGCCATGTCCTCAAACCCCGCTCCGAAAACAAGACAGTCGGCAGCGAGTCTGGCAGGGCGGAGTACAGCCACATTAAGGTAAGAGAGCGGCGTGTGTGAAAGGCAGAGCGCTATTGTTTTTGCTAAGTCATTGATCAAGATGCAAGCAGGGTTTCTCTTTCCTGTTTCCTGGCTCGTAGCATAGTTTGACTTATTCACCCTGCTGCAGACTCACTGCACCTTTTCTGCAGATAATGAATAACTAAGGTTGGGATATTTACTATATTCTCTCGCTTCACACCAAGCACACTCTGCACTATATGTGGTATAATGAGTCTTCAGAAAAGCTGAGGTAAAACTATAGCATTATTCACAACCAAAAGTACTTTAGCTACGGAAAGAACACACGTTTATTAAGCTGGTGTCCACTTTACCTGCTCTTTAGAGAATAACTTTTTGTGAAACTTCAAATGGGAAAATACAGTGTGAGAGAATGAGAAAAGCCGGATGTGAATGTAGTACACACATCCTTTACTCAAGTAGAAGTACAGATACTTGTGTTTAAAAATACTCTGGTGAAAGTAGAAGTACTGACTAAACTTCTTTACTCAAGTCAAAGTAAAGAGGCTTTGAAATGTACTTCAGTAAAAAGTACCCATAACTAGCAGCTGTTTTAAAGAGTACCTGACCTCCCTTTATATTAATAGAACAATAATGTCATTGTTAGCTAATGAATGTTTCCATGGTGACCAACGGCAACATGACAACGTTTCCATTGGTCCCTCTTCTTTAGAGAAGACCAGGAAATGATGGATACACGGATCGTGTTCAAATCAATAGGCACGCAATGACTCTAAATAATAATGATCACGCCACCAAACACACATTCAGACTAAAGGAACCAGCCTGTTTGGAAAATGTGAGAAGTAGAAAGTACAGGTATTTGAGTTCAACATGTAAGAAGTAGAAAGTACAGGTATTTGTGTTCAACATGTAAGAAGTAGAAAGTACAGGTATTTGGGTTCAACATGTAAGAAGTAGAAAGTACAGGTATTTGTGTTCAACATGTAAGAAGTAGAAAGTACAGGCATTTGTGTTCAACATGTGAGAAGTAGAAAGTACAGGTATTTGTGTTCAACATGTAAGAAGTAGAAAGTACAGATATTTGTGTTCAACATGTAAGAAGTAGAAAGTACAGGTATTTGTGTTCAACATGTAAGAAGTAGAAAGTACAGGTATTTGTGTTCAAAATGTAAGAAGTAGAAAGTACAGGTATTTGTGTTCAACATGTAAGAAGTAGAAAGTACAGGTATTAGTGTTCAACATGTAAGAAGTAGAAAGTACAGGTATTTGTGTTCAACATGTAAGAAGTAGAAAGTACAGGTATTTGAGTTCAACATGTAAGAAGTAGAAAGTACAGGTATTTGAGTTCAACATGAGAGAAGTAGAAAGTACAGGTATTTGTGTTCAACATGTAAGAAGTAGAAAGTACAGGTATTTGTGTTCAACATGTAAGAAGTAGAAAGTACAGGTATTTGTGTTCAACATGTAAGAAGTAGAAAGTACAGGTATTTGTGTTCAAAATGTAAGAAGTAGAAAGTACAGGTATTAGTGTTCAACATGTAAGAAGTAGAAAGTACAGGTATTTGTGTTCAACATGTAAGAAGTAGAAAGTACAGGTATTTGAGTTCAACATGTAAGAAGTAGAAAGTACAGGTATTTGAGTTCAACATGAGAGAAGTAGAAAGTACAGGTATTTGTGTTCAACATGTAAGAAGTAGAAAGTACAGGTATTTGTGTTCAACATGTAAGAAGTAGAAAGTACAGGTATTTGTGTTCAACATGTAAGAAGTAGAAAGTACAGGTATTTGTGTTCAACATGTAAGAAGTAGAAAGTACAGGTATTTGTGTTCAACATGTAAGAAGTAGAAAGTACAGGTATTTGTGTTCAACATGTAAGAAGTAGAAAGTACAGGTATTTGTGTTCAAAATGTAAGAAGTAGAAAGTACAGGTATTAGTGTTCAACATGTAAGAAGTAGAAAGTACAGGTATTTGTGTTCAACATGTAAGAAGTAGAAAGTACAGGTATTTGAGTTCAAAATGTAAGAAGTAGAAAGTACAGGTATTTGTGTTCAAAATGTAAGAAGTAGAAAGTACAGGTATTAGTGTTCAACATGTAAGAAGTAGAAAGTACAGGTATTAGTGTTCAACATGTAAGAAGTAGAAAGTACAGGTATTTGTGTTCAACATGTAAGAAGTAGAAAGTACAGGTATTTGAGTTCAACATGAGAGAAGTAGAAAGTACAGGTATTTGAGTTCAACATGTAAGAAGTAGAAAGTACAGGTATTTGTGTTCAACATGTAAGAAGTAGAAAGTACAGGTATTTGTGTTCAACATGTAAGAAGTAGAAAGTACAGGTATTAGTGTTCAACATGTAAGAAGTAGAAAGTACAGGTATTTGTGTTCAACATGTAAGAAGTAGAAAGTACAGGTATTTGAGTTCAAAATGTAAGAAGTAGAAAGTACAGGTATTTGTGTTCAAAATGTAAGAAGTAGAAAGTACAGGTATTTGAGTTCAACATGTAAGAAGTAGAAAGTACAGGTATTTGTGTTCAACATGTAAGAAGTAGAAAGTACAGGTATTTGAGTTCAACATGTGAGAAGTAGAAAGTACAGGTATTTGTGTTCAAAATGTAAGAAGTAGAAAGTACAGGTATTAGTGTTCAACATGTAAGAAGTAGAAAGTACAGGTATTTGTGTTCAACATGTAAGAAGTAGAAAGTACAGGTATTTGAGTTCAAAATGTAAGAAGTAGAAAGTACAGGTATTTGTGTTCAAAATGTAAGAAGTAGAAAGTACAGGTATTAGTGTTCAACATGTAAGAAGTAGAAAGTACAGGTATTTGTGTTCAACATGTAAGAAGTAGAAAGTACAGGTATTTGTGTTCAACATGTAAGAAGTAGAAAGTACAGGTATTTGTGTTCAACATGTAAGAAGTAGAAAGTACAGGTATTTGTGTTCAACATGTAAGAAGTAGAAAGTACAGGTATTTGTGTTCAAAATGTAAGAAGTAGAAAGTACAGGTATTTGTGTTCAACATGTGAGAAGTAGAAAGTACAGGTATTTGTGTTCAACATGTAAGAAGTAGAAAGTACAGGTATTTGTGTTCAAAATGTAAGAAGTAGAAAGTACAGGTATTTGTGTTCAACATGTAAGAAGTAGAAAGTACAGGTATTTGAGTTCAACATGTAAGAAGTAGAAAGTACAGGTATTTGAGTTCAACATGAGAGAAGTAGAAAGTACAGGCATTTGTGTTCAACATGTAAGAAGTAGAAAGTACAGGTATTTGTGTTCAACATGTAAGAAGTAGAAAGTACAGGTATTTGTGTTCAAAATGTAAGAAGTAGAAAGTACAGGTATTTGAGTTCAACATGTAAGAAGTAGAAAGTACAGGTATTTGTGTTCAACATGTAAGAAGTAGAAAGTACAGGTATTTGTGTTCAACATGTAAGAAGTAGAAAGTACAGGTATTTGTGTTCAACATGTAAGAAGTAGAAAGTACAGGTATTTGTGTTCAACATGTAAGAAGTAGAAAGTACAGGTATTTGTGTTCAACATGTAAGAAGTAAAAGTTAAAATTCATCAGAAAAATAAGTAGTGGAGTAAAGTACTGATACCAGAAACATGTACTATACTTAAGTACAGGGAGGAAGTATTTCCACTACTCCCCACCTCTAAGTAGAGCTGCAGGGGAGGAGGTTTTGTTCGAGGACTTGTGGATGTCGGAGGGGTTTCAAATAGACGTGCCGACAGTCTACCCGCTGAGGGCCATGTGTAGCATGTGTAACACCTGCAAGTGAGAGTGGATTCATTGTGTTGCCTTTGAAGACCAGAGGAACCCCTTTCTCTCTGCTGTGAATCATCAGGAGGGAAACAACATTAATGTCCGATCCTCCGGCCAAACAAAGTAAACTTTCTGACCTTTGGAAAGCAGGATGATACTGGTGGAGAAAATAGGGCTGCATGTCACTTGTTCATGGTCAAAGAAGGCTTGGTCTGGTTCAGGTTCTACCGACAGAGCAAACTAATTATAACTTGGAGAAATATTGACATTGTGTTCCAGGAAATCATGAATTTAATCGAATATGACAAAGTAATTTATGTTGCTCAACAAAACAATGATTAAACAACAATACAATGGAAATACAGTCTTTATTTATGCGCCATTATACACCAAAAAACAGTGTAACTAGACAGTCTTTGAAATGAACCTGATTCTGTCAATGAACCAAGCACAGTGGGTAGATACATATTAAGATAGTGTTAGGGAGAAACATTTATTTTAAAGATATTTACTGATGGTTAGAGAGTGCCACAGTGACGCGTCCTAAAACCCAGAAGTGAGTTAGGATGTTACCACTTCCGGTTCCTTTGACAAAAAAGCCATGCAAGCTCTCCATAGGGTTTTGGAAAATATCTGGAAATAAGGTCTGTGGTTGAGACACATTGAAGAGACGGATCACGTTTTGTTCTACGACATTAAATCCATCAGCAGTGACCCCACTGGTGATTTCTGAATCGTTTACGTGTTTCAAAAACGATGGTTGTTACCAAGTGGCTGAATAGGACTACAGAAGTCGTCAAGGCCGTTGTACGTCATTACGCCGAACACGTAAACACTCCTCTAAGTTAGTTTGCCCTGTTCTGCTTGAAAGCAAGTCCCTGCCTCCTGCAGACTGTTAAAACAAACGCTTCAACTCGTAACATTTAGAATCTGTATGTTTGAATATGGATCTTAAGTTGGCGTGACGTTGAAGCAGCGACCCTGCTGTAGTTCCTTTATAGCATAACGTTAGCATTTAGCTTCTGGCGACTAGATTTATGATTCGAAAATAAAAAAACTAGGGTAGACATGTTGAGATTATCAGGCTGAACAAAACGTGATCCGTCTCTTAAATGTGTTTCAACCACAGACCTTATTTCCAGCTATTTTCCAAAATCCTATGGAGAAATTTCTGTTTTGTCGAAGGAACAGGAAGGAGTTTACTTCCTGGTTCTAGGACTCGTCACTGTGGCACTCTATTGACCTCTCTTTTACCCTTATTCAGTTCGTCATAGTGCCAAGCTTGAGTTTTGCAAACTTTTTGGTACAACATTCACCTGCATTACTGTTAATACTGAATGAACCCTGATCTTAGGTAATAAGGGGTTTCTGATGTTTAATTTCTACAGTAAAAGTTTTTCTTGATGGATATCCAAGTTTCTGATCATTTTAATGAGCCATTGACTGTGTCGGTGTGATGTTTGTATGTGAGACAGTATTACTTTTAAATGTGTCCTATACTTACAAAGACTCCACAAAGCAACACTGTGGGTAACAAGCACTATTCTTTCCTCTTTGGATTCAATGCATTACCTGGTCGACATCCAATACCTTTACAGTAAAGCAGAACAAATAACCAGCCATTGCTAAAGGCAAGTTGGATATTTGAATCAGTGGTTAGGCTTATTAGAGGCCCAGATGAATGGCAGCTCTGACTTTTATAGCAGAACATATGGTGTTGGAACCACGGTTAATAATGCCCATTGCACACTTAAGTTGTGAGGAGCTGCTTTCCTTTTCATTTTGTGGACATGCTGTTAGACGTAGAGTAGATGCAAGGTGATTCATTTCAATGTGTGTTTAAGACAAGCATACAGGTACAGGGGGTCCGCGGGGTCTTAAAAAGTATTAAAAGTTGATAAATCAATTGAGCGAAAATCAAGGCTATTAAAAAGTATTAAAAGGCATGTTCCAAGGTATTACATTTTGTAGCTTGTTTTCAATAAGTCTATAAATGGTCCAAAGAGGTTGTATTCTACAGTCTGCCTGAATGTAATCATGGCTTAGGTGTGTAGTCTGATTCTGTGTAGTTTATTTATGGCATCCCGTTGGTTTTGACGTCATCTGAACAGGACATCGCACGCTCACTGCTTGATAGCGCTCGAAGGCCCGTTTACGCCGGTTGTTAAACAACATCGTTCTGGGGAAATGCAAGTCTGCGTCCAAATGGTTGGAAGCACAATCAATACTGTATATAGTCAATGTGAGGTAAAGTGTGTCGCCAAGGTAACCGGTTACATTACATTACATGCCACTTGTTAGACGCTTTTATCCAAAGCGACGTACATACTCAACACTGTGGACAATCCCCACAGGAGCAATTTGTGGTGAAGTGTCTCAGGGACACAACAACATGCTGACTGCAGTGGGGTTTGAACCTGTGACCCCCTGATCCGAACACCAACGCACTAACCCACTGCACCACACACCTCCCGGTTAGAACTCAAAGTGGCGATGAGGTCTTAAAATGTATGGAAAGGGTCTTTTTAAAAGGGATTTAATTTGACTTTATGATTCCTGCATATACCCTTAGGTATAAAACATGCATGTGGATTGATTTGCCTGTGGTAAATGTATTCTGGGTTTTCCAGCTGCATGACTCATTGTTGTTATGGGCTGTATTGTTTTTCGAAATTTGACTCAAATCCCCGTCAAGCACCTGACGCATGTTGACGTAGAAGCAGTGGAAATGTAGGATATAATTCCAAGTCATGCACTACCATAAGATGATTGTCTAGAATAAATTGAAACTTGGAGAAAGCATTATCTTATGTAAGAAAGATTATTGGATCCATCGTCATAAAATGAAGCGTGTTTGGACAACAGTGCTTTATTTCACAGGTTTGAAGATGGAACTGTAGTTTCTTATATGGTTTCAGAACTGTTACACCCCTCGTCAGTGTGTGTGACGTCTATCTTTGTAAAAAGTTAATGTTGACATGAACCAGACTACCATTACCACCACGGAAAACAGAGCGAAACGGGTGTGAAAGCCACTAAAGGTCGTTAAAGTCAGGGTGGGAATTTTCCTCTCGTAAATGAATTGCATTTAAAATTGTCCTTTTTTATAAACCATAAAGAATACCTTGCCTTAATCAGTCTATCAACACACTTTATTATTCACAGGGAGGAATCAGGTTTTGTGGAAACCTCATTGTTGGAAACGTTGTTCTCGAAGCTTTGGAAACGTAAATGGAAAGTCTGCCCGAACGGTCCACAAGCCATCGATGGAAACGCTGTTGTCAGATATCCTGGTGCAGCCATGGTTCTGTAAAGCACGTTAAACTACACCCCAGATGTTCTGTCTTTACCGTTAGCTTGTCCAATTTTCGCCTGTGATCTTACATCTTATATATCAGCTTTTATTTTATTGTTAAAATAAGAATAAAAACCGTGGCGTTGGATGCAATCATTGAGCTTTTGTTTTGACACGATCATCCGATATAAACGCTGTTGTCTCTTGGCTTGTCGTCGGTGGAAGCTGATTAGTCAGCACGGCTGTCTTTGTTACCTCACCTGTCAGTGTCTTTGACAGCCTTCTGTATTACACATGTCAAAAGCGCCTTCATCCTCCGACAGTTCTCGAACAAGCCGATCTTGCTGATTCAATGAGTCAAAGTAAGAGTTGCTATGTTGCTTGAAGGCTTCTCTGTGAACTTTTCTCAACCTCTTACTTCTACCTTTTTTTGAGCTGTGTCTATGCATATATTAGAGGGCTTGTTTTGTTGGCATACCACTACTGTTAAATGGAGCTTGAGGGAATTGTTCAGCTGCTAATGACTGATTGTGGGCTGGGAGGCTGGACGGACAGATGCACAGGAAATTGAAAGCCTCGTAGCCAACCTGGCTGGCATTAAAGCAGGTGTTCCCTAAATATCTCAACGTTAGGTGTTGCCAATCATGTGGGAAATTGGCCGCTTCTACCCTCATGCCATAATTGTCTACATATGCCCATGTTTTCTATATGTGCTCTCCAACTACGAGCTATTTTTGCACTGGCATTCCTTGAGCTTGCCTACCATGCCAATCAATCACAGCTGATCTGTAATCAGTAATTAGTGAAAATTAAGGCTATTAAAAAGTATTAAAGGGCATTTTCCAAGGTATTCCATTTTGTAGCTTGTTTCCAATAAGTCTATAAATGGTCCAAAGAGGTTGTATTCTACAGTCTGCCTGAATGTAATCATGGCGTAGGTGTGTAGTGTGATTCTGTGTAGTTTATTTATGGCATCCTGTTGGGTTTGACGTCATCTGAACAGGACATCGCACGCTCACTGCTTGATAGCTCGAAGGTCCGTTTACGCCGGTTGTTAAACAACATCGTTATGGGGAAATGCAAGTCTGCGTCCAAATGGTTGGAAGATAAGGAGGAAGGACGATCAATACTGTATATAGTCAATGTGAGGTGAAGTGTGTCGCCAAGGTAACCGAGGAGTCAACATGTTTATCTCACTGACCTTTCACCGCTCAATCTTAGCACGATCCCGCTGTCATTGGGGATGGATCCACCGCAGGAGAAGGAAGTCAGGAGAGTTAGGGCACTTCCTCATCTTGGTTTTCTTTGACACTGTCAATTACTCCTCATCGTCATCTCGGCTCTATGTCTCATCCCACCTGCCCGTCGTCCCCTGTGGGAGAACATTATCTCCTCAAGATCTGTTACGGTTTGTTTCTACAAAGAGTCATCATCCCCATTGGAGCATCTTGGCACATGATTGAATCCGAAGCAGACGCAGAGGATCTGCTGGGGACTTATCTGAGCGGGTAACACGAGTGACAGGCTGGACGTAATAGAAAAAGGTGCATACTGTAATCCTAGTGATTGCCTCGGAGAAACTGTAAATCTGGCTGATGTGCAGTTTTCTCTCTCACTTATTCTACCTGCGGGAATATCTTCAGTGGACAGATGTCATCAAACGCATTTCAAGGGGAGCTATGATACTGGGATTGGAAACGCCCAGCCATTATCTTCAAAATGCCAAATGTCCCGGGTGCTTCAACCTCTTCATAGTGCTATGTTATTGCAATACAGAGATTGCTGTGAGAATAGATATGTGTTTCTCTGAGGCAGGAGAACAGTCTGTAACTGGGCTTCATCCGGCCAGCATCAGTGGCACCATTTCCTCTATGATGTGCACCTCTAGACCCAGCCAAATATGAAATGGAATAGTCCAATTTTAAGTGGGAAATCACTGGAGTGGACAGTGCAGTAATCTCTTTGACAGTGGCTCTTAAAGCTGGATTCAGAGACATTTGGAGGCTATTTGCTCAAAGTGGACCCCTGGAAAATTGAAGGATAGTTACAATGATTTTCAGCTTTTTGTCTCCAAATTGCCTTTGCCAACGAGCTAATACCTTTCTGTTTGGTTTGTTTGTCTGTTTGTCCCCATGATTAAGGGAGACTTCTGACCTGATGTTCATGAAACATTGTGAACGGATGTGGCACGGGCCGAGTAAAAACCAACCAAATGACATGTTGGTGCGGTTTTGAATCATGGAAACTGCCTTAAAGGTCCCAGGTCATGGCCATTTCTACTGATCGTAATTCAATTTTTGAGGTCTACTAGAATACATTTATATTGTGAAATTTTCCAAACTCACATTGGTTTCTCATCCAGCAATCTCTGTATAGTATGTGTATTCACTCTCTGTCCTAAACGGCTTGTTGGAGCTCCTGCCCCCCCCTCCTCCCTGTGAGCCCAGTGTGCTCTGATTGGTCGGGACGTTGAGAGGCTCGTTGCTGATTGGTCCATTTGGGCCAATCCGGTCATTTGTTGATGATGTGGGTGTTCACACGTCACAGAACCCAGGAAGCAAACAATAGAAAAAGAGAAATGTCCAACGAGGCGTTCTGGGGCAGCATAGACAGGTCTTCTCTGTGTTAGAGTTGTACTCGCTACAGGGTGTACTTTGAGGGTTTTGACTCTGCAGACCGTTTACATGCAGAAAAATCTTCATAACACACAAGGGGACGTGTGATAACCAGAAAAGCATGACATGGGCCCTGTAACAGAGGTCTTTGCCCTTCTAGTTGTTTAATATCTTTAGACTTTGGACTGATGGTTTGACGATACAAGTCATGTGAAGATGTAACCTTTGGCGCTGTCAAATTGTCAATAGCATTTGTCATCATCTAAGACATTTAATACACTGATGCCTCTGGAGTCTAATTTGTGATATTAGGCTTTATAAAGAAAATTGACAAAACAATATTTAACTTAATTTATCTGTAAAACAATCGATAATGAAATAATAATGTATTTCAGCTCTTGATGCATTTCAGATATCACCATAGAGTATATATTGATAACAGATACTCATATCATTTTACAAAGCCTGCGTAACGGGATCTTGATTCGATTTTAGGAGCCTGATTCGACTGCCATTCTCACAGTTGAATGGTTCTTATGGTGGGAAAATGGGTTATGAACAAAGGATCGTTCCATTCAGGCTATATGGGGGTGCTGAACATCTGATTTAAATAGAATTGCCTGGTTTCTTACATTTAATCATGATATACAGCCTATTTTGGTATACATATCGCCCAATATTCATACAGTCTCCTTATTGTGTGGGAATAATTCAACATATAGACTAATCAAAAATTGCGCAACCATCTGAGGAGTGTCTGCAACCATCTCAGAAAGGCTTACGAACAAAAACAGATATACTGTTCTAACACTAAAGATTATTTGTATTATCAGTGCGCTTGCATTAGAACGAGCTCTGTCAAATGTTGTTAATTCACTAGATTGATATACCGGCAGAATATGATGACGTATGGTTGCAGACGTGCACAAAAAGCTGTTGATTGAAAAGCTGCCGAGGCATTAACCTTACACATGGACGCGAGAATATTAGATCACACTTCAGAAAAGCCGGTGTAAGCATTTTTTCTTAACAATGGAGATAGCATCTGTGTAGCGAGAAAATAACCTGGCCTGCAGACAAGACAAGACATGACACACACACACACACACACACACACGCACACGCACACGCACACGCACACGCACACGCACACACACACACACACAACGTACTTGGGGGGGTTGTTGCGGTGGGCAGAGCTTTTTCAGGGCTAATCAAATCCAGTGGAGACAGAAGCAGAGCGGCTGCCTGCCTGCCAGCCGGCTTTCTATTTTTAGAAAGTGAGCGCGGCCGATGGCAGTTCAGCTCTCTGCACAGATACAGATCCCCACTCCTGATACAGATATTTATAACTGCCACAGCTGTCTGCCCAAGTGTGAAACTCCAGCTGATCAACCGCATGATTTCTCTTTTTTTTCCTCTTGGCTCAGGATTACATCTTCCCCTTGCTTTTCTCCTCCTTTGGGCATGTTCTCGGACAACTTTATGTAGTATATAGCTTCTGAAATGTGATCTTTATTAATCAGTCAGAATACCTTTATTAATCCCACAGAGAGGACATTTTCATTGTTACACACAGACACAAACGATCCAGCACCAGTCACTTTTACGCTCTTTTTATATACGTATATCCTGCTTACTTGAAGTAAATGGTTATTTTGTGTTTTTTTTGTAAATTATTGAGTGTTCTTGCATTTTAATGTGAGTTTTTGTGTACCTCGGGCAGAGTCCTGCATCGGGTCGGGTCGGGTGACCCGCAAAAAAGGTGATTCACGGGTGGTATTTTTTCAAACCCTTTTCCCAGGTTCGGTCCTGGGTAAAACAAAGATGATGCGGGTAGGGTCGCGGGTGTTGCATAATAAATATATTAAAATAATAATAATTTAATTAAATGTTTAAATCCTCAGACCTCTCCCCCACGGGACCGCGCATAATCATAACCTCTGCAGCGCATCAATCTGCTTCTCAGCGCACCACATTCGAAATGGCTGAGGTGAAGCTCTCTAGCGGAAAATACAGCATTTTCAATAACGGCCCGTCCACACTACAGCTTCGACAGCTTCAAAAACGGTTTCCAACGCGTCTGCCCATTCACTTTGAATGGGGTGACGTCACGTTGCCTCGCTTTTCGCCGAACTGAATTGTGGGTAGCAGAGCGGATCTTTCCTGGCGTTTCAGGCTGCAGAAGTTGAGCAATGTTCAACTTCTGAAGCCGGAGACGCCGGAGTAGCCAGCGTCAGCCAATCAAATCCCGTTTATGCAAATCTGACAGTTCAATCGCTAGCCAATCAAACCGCGTGCAGGCTGGGAGAGCCAGACCGCAGTTCATTTCCTAATATTCCAAACGAGAAATTACGGTAGCAAATCACCCGGTTCTTTACGACAAGTACTATTTACTGGGATACAAACCGGAGGAACCAGGCATGGAGGGAGGTGGCAGAGACAGCGGGTGAAACTGTTAGGTTTTCGCCTGTTTGGGGAGTTTATATATATATATATATATTGCTCGCATAAAATTCCCGTTTTTTTTTGCTTTGTAAGTCGGGGGCGGGACATTGATGTGATTGGTTGTTGGTCGCGGTGCTCGAATAACATCCCCGAGCTTCAGACACGCCCAGCTCCAAGCTTTTTTTGAAGCTATAGTGTGGACGGGCCGTAACACTTCCTCAAGAGCAAAATCCAACGTCTGGGAGGCTTTTGGTTTCATCCTAGATGCAGAAAATAACCAACATCCCACGCTTTTTGAGACAAATATGCAACTGCGTGTGTTAATAATTACACGTTTTCACTGCTCATATATGTGCGGGTAGCGGGGCGGGTTCGGTATTGCAGGTCGCGGGGCGGGAGCGGGTCTTGAAAATCAGACCTGCGCAGGACTCTGACCTCGGCACTGTGAGAAACAGTATTTCGATCTTTCTGTGTGTCCAAACATATTTTGAGATTGACAATAACGTTGACTTTGACTTGCCAAACATAGCCTAACGTCACCTAAGTAGCACAATAAAAAAAACCACATCCTGTAACAGTTCTGAGTATTTAGCAGCCAGGTATACATTGCACAGTTATTAACGGCACATATATACACATTGCACATATTATTGATAAGCTGCTGATGGAGACCTATGGAAAAATAAACTGTCAGAGGACTTGACAAACTACAACAAACTAAACATATCTTAATTTTTCGTACAATTCTCCAACCTGAATTTGATTGATCACGAATAAAATGTGATATTTTTGTGTGGCAGAGTAACTTCTTTAATCATCCCCCTCTGTTCACGATTATATCATAATCCAGGTGTCTGATTGCAGATTTTCTGCATCATTTCCGAATGCGGGATGTCAGTGGATGATGAATGTAACCACTCTCCTCCATCAGTAAACCCACCAGCGATACAAAATCAGTGAAGGGATACAACTGATATCGTTGGTTGTCGGTGATTTTAAAATGAAATTATATCAATCCAGGATTCTGTTCTCTTCTTGCCTTAAAACGCCATCCTCTGAGGAACAGTTCACATTTTAGGGGAAGTTCTTATTGTGTTTTTAAGGGGCCCTATTATGCTCATGTTCATGCTCATATTTTGTGTGGGAGAGACACTTTGAAATGTTATCCTTTGCAGACCATTTACAGGCACAAAGGCCTATAAAACACAATAGACTAAAGCATAATAGAGCCCCTTTTAAACATGGGGATAAAAGCAATAATTCAGTCAACCTATAACAATCCAATTTATAGAAACATTCAAACCCATGTTGCTCCGTGATTCCCCATCAACTATGACAACATGCTGACAGGTCCAACTTTCTACCAGCTGCCAAACATCAAAACCACTCCTTTCATAAAAGTACTTCCAAAAGTTGTAAAACCCTCACCACTTCTCGTCCTCATAGAGCAGGGGTGTCCACACTTTTTCCCCCCGAGGGCCACATACAGAAAGATATACGAAGGGCTGGGCCGCCCACTAGAGGGGAGTTATCTTGACTCATACGTTCTGTTATAAGTTGGATAAATCAATCCAATGTAGGGAAATTATTCTTGAAAATGCTCTCCATAGGGTTCCATGTATTTTGTTAGCAGCTCATTCCTTCACCAAAGATTTAATTTATTTGAGCATTAGGCTTATCAACACATTACTGTGTCATATATTTGAACATATATATTTAAGAAGTACAATATAAGACAAGCAGAAGTTTATTATACTTAAGTCATTATACTTTTTTAATTTGCTGAGTGAGGGCCGATTCAAAATGGTCCGCGGGCCGCATTTGGCCCCCGGGTCGTAGTTTGGACACCCCTGCAGTAAAGGGATCACCCCTTAAAGCATGATAGGGCCCCTTTAAACATGGGGTTAAAAGCAATAATTCAGTCAACCTATAACAAATGTACTAAATATCCCATCCACGCCACTATCTGTCAATGTCTGAAGGTGGCTGTGGTGAGGATGGGGGGCGGGGGGGGGGGGGGGGGGGGAAGAGATCATTAAGACTAATCAAAAGGCATAATCATCATCATCACACACACACACACGCACGCACGCACGCACGCACGCACGCATCACAGTGTTTGCCAACATGTTTATACATACATGCCGTTTAATCTCCGAGCGCTTAATTTACCTGGCCGCAAAACACTGTCCTCTCTGATTGGAGTTTGGAGCTCCAGCTGCAAACCACAGCTGTGCCCCCCCCCCCCTCCTGCATCCACTTTCCTCTCTGAGCTACAACAACATGGAGCGTATCACTCGTGCCTGGGTGATGGATGTCGGGAGGAAACATGAGTGAGGAGAAATAGGAAGATGGATGGGGTTTCAGGGTAGGGGATGTCACCCTGAGAAGCTGTTTCTGATATGGAAAGCCACAGGGATCTTCAAACATCTTATTTTTTGGACACGCTTGTGCGCGAGTCACATATGAGCAGATACCGGTTGCATATGCAGTCTCTTCGGACGCTGCATGTGCTTCCTATTCCCCGTCCTATCGCTCTGAGATGCAGCCGGTCTGCTGCTGGCTCTTTCATGCCTGCAGAAGAAGTTCGATAAGCACAAATGTAATTACGAGCTTCATTCTCTCTGAAGCTGTGTTGTCATTCCACAATACAGTGTATTATTCACCTCATTCCCGTCTGCAAAACTCATGTTGAGTAATACGATTTGCATGTGAGGCTTTTATTTTTGCTTTAGATTATTTGCCTTGGGATAAGCATTTCCTGGAGGAGCTGGATATCCTCGTTCATCAAATCAAACATTTATTTGACAATTGTTAATATTTGAGTAACTTGATTTCCTGTGAGAGTTTGGAACGCTGCCGGCCTGCCTTGCAGTTTAAAGCTCAATCCTGCAATTCCACTCCTATACCCACTTCCACTTTGTTTGCATCTTTGCATTCATTATTAATCGCTCCAACAGCAATTGTCCATCATTCCAAAAGGATAGTTGTGGTCTAATGCAGGGGTTCCCAACCTTTTTTCCCAAGAGCCCCCCAAATGACTCCTGTTGGGGGGGATGAATGAGAAGTATTTTGTTAAAGGAGTATGAAAGCGTAACTAAGGAGCACTATTGGAGTGACTTTGATGGTTATTGGACTCAGGATTCATTCATTTGGATTCCCGCTGTATGAAGAAATTAAAGGACGGCGCAAGTGGAAACAATTCTCAAAGGGATTAAACTGTTTGAAACACATGCTCAAAGTAAGCCGGATTTTGCCGATGTGTTTATGTAGATTCAAAAGTTGTAAATAATCTACAAAATGGAGGAGACCGATCTGATCGGAGCAACTGGGACAAATAATCTGAAACCGGCATGGACAATGACTGTTTTAAAAATGCGCTTATCCAGAAAAGCCTGGTTTGGACATTTTACGGGCAGAAGAAACATTTCTATTAAAGAAAGAATTATACATTTCTGTCTTTTTATGCCTTTAATATTAACTTGATTTTTTATTAAAATTAATTAATCAATTATTTTTTATATTTTATTGTAATGTAGAGACAAGGCTTTTAGTGACAATCATGTATTGCTTTACAATTTATATTTTAAAAGAAGAAAAAAAAGTCTAAATATGATATTTGGCCTCAAATCATCTGAGGCCTGGCTCCCCCCTGCGGGGCGCGTTGGGAACCACTGGTCTAATGGATAGTGAGGTGGGCTGAAGATCGGAAGGTTGTGAGTTCAAATCCCGCCAGGAGCACCACCACTAGTGTGCCCTTGAGCAAGGCACTTAGCCCTTAGTTACTCCAGGGAGAATGTCCCTGTAATCGGTCATTGTAACTCGCTTTGGATAAAAGTGTCAGCTAAATAAAATGTAATGTAATAATTCCTGAGTCAAACAGTTAACCTACCGTGTTTGTTTTGTACAGCACTTTACTAGCAAACTGCACAAAATAAGAATACTTGTTCTAATATCCTACAGCTTGTCTACATTGTATTTGTATTGTTTTTGCTTTTGATTAAATGTACCTAAACAAAACATTAGTCAATCAATTGATTGAAAATACATCTAACATAAACTCTTTTGCTAATCAATAAAGTCAATTACCTAGCAAAATGCCAATAATCCCTAGTCTTGATTATTTGTTCCTTCTCTCTTTAATAACAATGACGTTTAAAAAGCTTTTGACTTTTCCACAGTCTATATTGTTTTTAGACTATTGGACACAACAAGCAACTGAAAATGTCACCTTGGCTACCAAATACATAGTCAATGGATTTAACAATAATGCAACCACAACAGTAATCATTAGTAAGGCATTGGTGAACTCGTGTTGTGCCCCAAGCACATTAAAATAAGCATTTGAGCAAATTAGAAATTATTTTACCTCACAGCCCTGTTCTGTAAAGCTTAGGTCGCAACACTCAGTCAAATCTACATTGACAACAGAACTCCTGCGATCATAGGAGTCCAAAACAATGAAAGACAACAACGTACAAAGACGGAATAAGAGCCGTAGTCTAAAATGCAGTCCCGCCCCCAGAAAGGTCATTATAAAGTTCTGTTTGTTCAATGTGTATGTCTGGAATTGCTGTGTATGCAAGCTCGGCGGGTGAAATGAGTAGAGAATCAAGCATGCTGGCTGGACTTGAATCCATGTGTGAAATCCATCTCGCTGCACCACACTCACCCTGAGCGGGATGTTCATAAGCCAGCAGTACATTACCCTTTCAGAACACGTGCTTTTCCCCTTTAACAGGTCACTGTGCTATGTTAGTGTGTGGATATAGGTGTCGTAGAAACGTGTGTTTGCATATGTCCCCATGCAATTTATCATTTTCTGTCCCAGTCTTTGGAGCTTTTAGCTTTCAGCTCTGCTAGTCCCATCTTTGAAGCTGACTTCACATCTCCACGGTTGACTGGCTGTTGATATACTATATGAATCAGGCGAGGGGGGGGGTGCCGCGTCTCCCTGTTCTCGCTCCAGCTGGTAAATGTTGCGACACCTGCACAGGACCCCGGGGTTATAAGAGTTGCAGTTTGGTGTCTGGAGGCACCTGAGGGTCCTCGCTTTACTTGTGATCACACATGAACAGAGAATGTGTGTGTAAGTGTTTTCTGCAGAAGCCGGTATCCATTACAGGCGGATGTCACTCTCCCTTGACAAAATGTACTGCCGCTGTTCATCCAATTTCCTTCCCCTTCATGACTCACAACGTATAATCAGATTGAGCCACGAGCAAGTGAATTAGCCAACACTCAGAAAATAAATTCAATTACTCCAGATGATTTTTTGATTTTTTTTTAGACTGTTAGGATTCGCAGGAAGTGCACCATGCAGACACACCTGGGTTTCCACTCTGTCACCACTTGCTTAAAGAAACTGAATGCGACGGAAAAGCACTACAACGATCAATACCATTTCCATTAGGAGAAACACGCTGACATTTCGAAAACGATGCAAATATAAAAAACACAAAGGTGCCAAAAACATGCAAAGGAAGGAACATCTTCACCAACTTCACAACAGCATTAACTAAAAGTACAGAATAAACAAAATACTGCAACTACAAATGAAAACTTTTTTTGGAAACAGTTTCCCTTGTGTTTTGAATTTATTTCAGCGTTTGGTTTATGCAGTGCTTTTAGTTAATGCTGCTAATTGTTCCTTCAACTTTATAAAAGTACTTTTCTAAATTGCTGGAGTATCCCAGGAAGTCTCTTTTAATCTTAATTTACTCGGTTCATCATATCCCTTCCATATTAAGTGTATCCCAAGGTTTCACATCACATTTCAAAGGAGAACATAATGAGGTTATGCCAAGGTTGGGATATTGATATGTTGGGATGACCGTGGTGTTTGAACCAACCAGGGATCTGCGGTTTTAAATATTTGCACACGCTCAATGCAGCAGTTTCCCTGGTAACCTGGATGAGGATGGAGAAAGGATTCATGGAAACGGCATTTATGAAGGTTTAAAGAGGCCAGAGGTGTTTTAATTGGCTTATGGTTTACTGTACATCCCAAATGTCCTGAGAGTGCTATCGCCGCTAACAGTCCTGCTGGTTTGGACAGAATGATCTAAGAATAATGAATCGAAACCAGACAGTGAGACACGCTAAGAGTTCAGAGGTTAGTGTGTGTGTTTTCCAACATCATTGTCCTTGCTGGGCGTTGGATATCCTGTGTTTGACGACAGATAGACAATGTGTTTTGTTTGAGTTAATTGGATTGTAATCTTCAGGCGACTTCAAAATGATACTCTGTAGGCTAAATTCCTGTATGTATGGTTTTATACAATTTAACAACACAACGTGGGATCCACTCTCTGTAAAAAACTAAAACGTATTGCAGGTAACGCTGATTAAACCCATTACAACTCAAGGCAATTAGATATTACACTAAGTGGAAACCCTTTCTCAATTCCCTCTCATTTTTGTCTATTGATTAATGGACTCCCCCCCCCCCCCCCCCCCCCACCCCCCCCCCTATTGTTTTATTACTATTCTTTATTATTTATTTTTTGTATTCATTCATTATTTCTTTTAGTTTTGTCCTGTTAGTCTGTCCAACACTCTCTTATTAGGGATGTTTATCTCCATCACAGAGGCCGATACGATTTGCTTCAACATTATGCGATTCGGAGCGATATGATGCGACAAAAAACGATGTGAAAATAATTATACAATTCAATATGGTACGACAGAGGATTTTGTTTTAATCCTTATATGCAGCAAATCATACATTAACAAAAAAGTGCTTTACATATTTGGTTCCCTCTACTAGTACTGCGTATCACATCATGCTGTTTATTCTTTACCTTAAAAAAAAAAAAAAAAAATTCACAAACAGGCCTTTTCACTAATGTAGTAGTGTTCTCTGTCTCTGAGTACAGTACCATTGTATAACACCTCACAGTTAAACAATGTAAGGATGCATTGCCCATGATTAACAATGTGCAAATAACAACTACCATAGTGCAATGCCCATACAGCTGCCAGCCTGATGTGCTTGACACTCAATCAAAGGCCGTCGATAGATGTCCGGCTGTCGATGAGCGTGACAGATTGGTGTGTCCAACATGTTGAAACTTCCGCCGACAGCCTCCCGATTCAACTTGTTGGCAAAATAAATCACTCTGATTGGCTGTTCAGCTTAGTGAATCAGTGCACGAGAAGCGAAACGGAAGTGAAGAAGGCTCACACAGACGGCTATTATTTTTCATTTTCCAGTACCCGCACTAAACATGTTTTGGATTACAAGTCGTTATGTGAAACAGTCTGTGATGGACGAGAGTGAAAATGGAACGCACGCTATTTGTTGTTTGTATATATCACACAGTCTGTCTTCCGGTTGCCACCTTTAGTTATTACGCCCCAACAATTTGGAACAAATTGCCCAAATCGTGCACGTCAGCTGAAACACTTCCTATTTTTAAATCCAGATTAAAAACGCACATATTTGCGGCTGCTTTTAATTGAGCTGCCCATACTCACACTACAGTATACAGTATGTGTTCTGTACCTGCTGTGTTTATTTATTCAATTTATTTCATTATCTTTTATGCCTGTTTTTAAAAGCCTTTTTAATAATGTATTTATGCTGTATTTGTTCTTAAGTGTCTTTTGCTTTTAATCTGTAAAGCACTTTGAATCGCCACGTGCTGAAAAGTGCTCTATAAATAACATTGCCTTGCCTTGGTGGTCAGGAGAGTTATTGCCACTCACGCATGCGCAGTGCGTACGTGCTACTTGGCCGTCGGCTGAAGTCTTTGCGGTGTGTGTTCCAGTGAGATGTTTTGGCCAAGACGCAGGAGACGTGAGGGGACACAACAATCGGGTCCGTCGGGACGTGTTCTTTGGTGCTAGCTTGGTGTGTCAGGGCCTTAACTCACCAGTGAGCAGAAAGCAGTGGTTTCTATAGGAACAATAAAGAATACAAATAACTTTTCACAAAAGGGTATTTCATAACTG